>NW_020525636.1:0-121715 GCF_003368295.1 Carassius auratus | reverse complement strand
TCCTTATTGGATAAAAACGGCTATCAGGGAGGGAGCTCTGGAGGGCTCATATGGTTTGATACAAGACCAAATACTATTCATCTTATAAAAATAAGCAGAGTAAGATTGGTTGAGGTTCAAGTAAGTAGTGACGACCTTTTTCAAGAAGTTTTTTTTTTTTTTTTTTTTTAAATCTGCAATATATTGATCTGGAAGTCTGTTTTCATTTGAGACAATTCCTTGTTGATGAAGGGCTTTATTTTTAGTATAGAGACAAACCACACAAAAACACTGGAGAACAATCAGACCCTTGATTACAAAGGACTGGCCCCTGTGATGATCTTGCAGGTACCAGCAGATCTTGAAAGACGTAATTTCAAGGAGAAGAAGCTCATGTGGCCTCAGAATGTTTTTGATTATTATTATTTTTAAATCTATTAATCAAATCAATAAATATTTGATGATTAAAGAGGTAATTGAGAGTTTTTATGGACATTCCATAAAACTGGTAAGATGGCATTAAGATCCAATGTGAAGATTAAAAATAAAAGTGCTGCTATATGCCTAGGGAAACAGAGAAAGAGAGCTGTGGTGTCTCTTAAAAAAACTAGGGAAACTTAAACGGGTAATTTCTCCCCATTTAACTGTAATATCACCATGAAAGTTTGATGTGTAGTTTTCAACAAAAGCCCTGGAGCTGTCAAATTTTTGCTGACAAATAAACAGGGATATCTGGGTGAAGGAACACATGGTTCACTTACATTTACTACAGAGACTTTAACAATGCAAAGCTGAATGAATATCTGCAAAGTTACTCATAGCTAAAGAAAGAATAGAATCTCATATCCAAGGTAATCAGCTGAATACTCATACTTCTGTCATCATCATCTAAATAAATAAATACAAAATGGTGTAATGTAATGTCTCAGTACTGTGTGCACAGTATAAATGACAGCCTGATGACAGGTACCAGCTAAAGGAGGTTGAGCGCTTTTCACATTGGCTCCCAAACTCTAGAATAGACTTTTTGATAATGTTTGGGGCTCAGACACACTTTCTCTGTTTAAATCTAGATTAAAAACACATCTCTTTGATTATCTATCTGATTTAATACACATTATTATTCTTTAGCTTGGGTCAAAGAAATTAATTTTACTGGGTTGGAACAGCAAGCTATGCCAATTATGTGTCTATTTGTTTCTCTTTTTTTGCCTTAATAGAAATTACACAAACTTCAAGTCTGGATCCAGATTACTTGAGAAGAGATAATGCCAACCCTGAAACAACATACAGAACTACCCAAATTTACTATGAGTTTGATTGCATCATATAATAATTGTGTGTAATAGTGTTCATTGTTGGTTATTATGTCTTGATTATGAATTGATTTTTCCATACACTGCCATATGTCCATACCGTAAACTGACAGTCACCACTGATAAGCTACTACCAATATCATAGAAACTTAATTTTCTGTATTTCGTTTGCTTTGCAATGAAAAAGCACTTTACAAATAAACTTGAATTTAAGTGAATTGGAATAATTAAAGTCATGTGTCATTCATTTAATGAATGTAGTGTAATGGTTCTCAGAATGTGGTTTTTGGTTGCATTCCACTTAAGATGAATGTGAGAGTGTCAGATCACTCCTTCTTTTATTTCAGGGAATCAGCTAAGCAGTTTCACCTCAATGGTAAGAAGCAATTAAGGATTGTAAAAAAAAAAAAAAAAAAAAAAAAAAAAAAACGTAAATTGGAGGGAATTTGTCAGCTGACCAATCTGATGCATTTGTGAGACATTGTTTAACTTGCCGATCAAACAAGAGTAACCAACAACTACTTGATAATTAAATAAAAATGCATAAGATATTTTATTGCAGTTTTATTGCAGTTAGGTGAAAAACCTTATGCAGAGAAATAAACAAAATATTATTTGCTATTTACAGACTCATCTGTACAACATCTAATGCATACTAATTAGAAATCAAATACTGACAACCGAAAATGCACTTTAATAAAAAGGTTTGTGTAAGGAAACAGGGTTTCATTATCTCCGCTGGGTAACAGTGCAATGGGGAATGAGCCAGAATCGTTTCAACAGCCTTGAATTTGAAGAGCTGTGGGGTGCTGACCTCCTGAAGCACAACAGAGATTTCTAATACTGTTACACACAGATGAGGCACTGAAGTAGGTGCTGAAGGCCTTAACAGTTTGAAACCCATAGAAGGAGCCCCTTGAAGTGAAAGTTTGCTTGCTGGAGCTTAACCTTGTTGCAAATGTGTCTTGGTGCGTTTCTGCCTCTCTGGGAATTTGGTCAATCTGCTTTCATCTCTCTGGGATGGAGACTCATGAGATGCTGCATCTCTCACAGTAGATATACAGTCGTATCTGAAAATGTATTTTTCCTTACAGCTGGAGGTCAGAAAACAGTGTGTGACTGTTACGATCCCACTGGATGGACCAGAGACTCAGAGTGTCCATGTTCTTTCTCTCATTAGCTGGAGACTCAGAACTTGGTTGTATCAGTTACGTTCTTACCTTACAGGCCTGAAACTCATAAACCTAGTTGTATATGAGGACTCCGAACAAGTAGTGTTTGTTGAAAGGGTATTTTTATCCCTTTTTTTCATGAGGAAGAGATTGCAGTTTTGGTGCTTCTCCATTCCAGTGCTCTGATTGGTTCGTGTGGAAATCATTTACATAAATCTAAAACACAGTTACATTTTTAATGTAAAGTCTTTAAACTTTATTTTAGAATCACTTCCCAAACAACCATCAGAAAACCTTTGACAAAGTTCTGAACAGAGTCCCATCACGCATGCATTCATTTGTCCATTAACTGCTGCATTTGCATAAGATGTTGCACTACAAATTGCTGTCACTGAAAATGCTTATTTCTCTGACTATGAAATGGATGTGTTGCTGTTTACATAAATTGTATGGTTTCCAAGTAAAGTTATGAATAGATTTGGATTGATCTTGGTTTCCTTTATTTATCTTTTTTGTAGATTGTTTTTCTATGTAGATTTTTATGGTGCTCCCAGCCAAAACTTGGAATTGGTTAGAAGATGGCTTAAGTCCAGAAACGGCATCGGGACCAATGAGAAGTCCTGTCCCTCTTGCGTGCTTCGTACTAGGTGTCTGCTTGCCCTTTGATGCCTGTGGCACACTAAAATGACATCAAATATATACAGTAGCAATGGCAAAAGCTGGCAGCATTGTCACCATTTGGACTTAAAAGTTGGGCTTGAACATACCGTAAATACTTCAAGAAACATTAAGTTCTGCACTGCCATGAGTGGATAAATGTCTATATCAGCAGGTATTATTCATCAAAAAAGGGAAATCAAAACTAGAATTGAGAATTATGGAAAATAACGTCAATTAAAATGTAAATAGTCTGCAATTGCCAAAAAACTTGTTTAATAAAGTTGAAATCACAAATTAAAACAGAAAACTTATTCAGAAAAAAAAAAAAGCCTGAAATCCTAAAGAAGTGTAGTATGTATACCATGTTTATCTGACTTTTTACCAATACATTTTAAAAGGATACCCACTACAGGACAAATGGCTGACAGTACTTATAAGGGACTAGTCTCTTTCCTGGGAGCTGTAGGCTAAGGGGAGGGGGGATGTCTATGTGACACTGTCACACAGGGCAGGTTTTAACCTGCTCAATATATTATAGTGATTTTATGTATATTTGAGTTTTAAAAGGTTTTTATTTTGTCTTAGCCATTTTATTGCCCTTAACCATTTTAATGTGTGTATGTCTTTAAGTGACTCTGGGTCTGCCAGTCATGTGATTGTGACAGTATAAAGAAGAAAGCATGACAAACAGACAGGGTCTTTGACCAAAGGCTGGATTGAGGGGTTACCTTTGTGGATTTACCATTCCAGAATCTTTATTGGATTATTACCATCTTTGGATTGTTTACACACCAGTGGACCCTTCTCACATTGGGATTTACAGCATGCTGGAATTCTTAAGGACTGTTTTAATGGTATGGAAAGAAAAGCCTCCATGCTTTTAATAGCATATGATTTCTAGTTGTATTTTGCAGTTTTAATTCTCTGTTACGAATGCATACACATAAAATCAGAGATCCAGTTGCAGTGTTTAATGTGGAATCCAAAAACAGGCAAGAGGTCAGTAAACAACAAAAGCAGTCCAAAAAGGGTGGGGTGACATGAAACAAAGACTCTATGAAACGGATAGAAACCCCCCGGTTTATATGGATTATATATTTACAGGTGTGCTATTACCAGTGATTAATGGCATAAAGGCTTTGTGGGAAATGTAGTGCCTGCAGTGGGGTGACTATGGGGAAGTAAGACCATTAGTGGACACCCAGGAAACACAGACCAGACACTGTGACAATCTCTTGTAAACATGGTAAATACATATTTGGTTTTCACTTTTAACCCTTTGTAGTCGATTCATGCGTTATGAGGCATTTTCTCCTGTAGTCGATTCATGCGTTATGAGGCATTTTCTCCTGTAACCCCAAAAAATAACTGAAATTACACTTTCAGTTTTGATCGTACAGATAAATTTTATTATTTACAGGGCTATTTATATTTCTATACAGACATAAAAACAATAAAACTTTGTGCATTTATAAAATAAACATAACAAACAAGGTGTGCTGTCTGCAGTCTTTATCTTGCGTTGATCTTCATTTACAAATGCGGCATTAAAATGAACTGTAACCTCTGAGGTCTACAGGGATTTTTGGAGCCTGGAGAAGTTTTGTCATGCCCTGACATTTGTGCTTTTTTCAATTGCTTTTAAACATCTAAATGGTTAACAATTTACAATATGTAGTAAAAATGTGTGTGTGTGTGTGTATATATATATATATATATATATATTATATATATATATATATATATATATATATATATATCATAATGAAAAACGCATAAACACATTTCATTACACCAAATACACACACATTTTTTTTAGCAATATCATATGACCCCTTTAATTACTTTCTTTATTCGAGGTGGCTCTGTCATTATGACAATGTTTGCTTATTGGAATCCTCAGGTAAAAATTCAGTGTCAATTTATCATAAAGCACTATTTAAAACAACAGCTGTTGACCAATGTGCTGTACATAGTATTAAATGATAAATAATAATAATAATAATAATAATAAAAACAACAACATAACACGACACTGTTATTTGTTAAAAGCTATTTCAAACAAATAAGACATTATGTATATCTGTATATGACATAATTACATATAGTTCTGGCATTCCTAATACTAGCTCGCAGGCTATTCCACAATTTTGGCGTGGCTACTGCAAATACCTCTGAGATTTAGTTTTGTCCTTGGAACCACTGATATTTCCTGATTTGATGATCTCAAGGACTTCCCTGGGTCATATTCCAACAAAATATCAGTAAAATTAAAAGGTGCTAAGCCATTTAGAGCTTTATAAACCATTAAAAGAACTTTAAAATCAAACTGTAGTGGACCAACAACCAGTGTTTTGACATTAACATCGGTGTGATATGTTCATAATTTTTAACCCCAGTCAGAACCACTTGAAGTCTAGAAAGTGAGCCTTGACCTATCCTATATAAAGTGATGGAATAAAGAGCCCTCTCAAAGTTAAGTTTAAAACAAAGAAAACAATTCACCTTTGCAAATGCTCTTAGTTGGAAGAAATTAGATTAGACCACAGAGCTGACCTGAATGTCGAACTTCAAAGCACTATCCAAGTAGACTCCCAGGTTTTTTACACTGGGTTTTATTTTTTTATTTTTTTTCATTGTGCGCAAATGCAGTAATCTCTGTCTTATTTTCATTAAATTTAGAACATTTACAGCCACCCAGGCCTCTAAATCATTAAGACAGGCTAAATAACGTTTATCTTGTTTTAACCTTCTAGACACATATGAGTGATGTCTGCATAGCTGTGAAAGGAAATTTAATATTTCTTGAAAATTGAACATCATGGCAGAACATAGATGGGAGCCAAGGTGTATCCCTGGGGGATTCCATTCGTAAGTGAAACTGTACTAGATACAAAGTCCCCAAAATTCACTGAAAAGGTTGTATTTTCAAGAATGGAATGAATCCAATGTAGAGCTTTTAATTAGATGCCTGCACATTTATCTAATATCCTTTTAAACACAGTCAGTCTTTAGAGAACATAAACAGAGGATGAAAATGCATGTGTATCAGTATATTTTATTTGTGCATTAGGTCTTAAAGGGACAGCAGTCTAATATTTGTGCATCCATCTATGCCATTAATGTTTATCAGTGAACAAAAAGGAAAATCATTCACTGATCTAAATGAAAAACTTTGAATGAAAAAACTTTTCTAACTTTATTATTCTCTACTTCACCCCTGCCCTGCACATTTTGTATGTCGCCCTTATTAGACACACCCAAATCAGGTCGTGCAGTCTCTACTAATGAGCTGATGATTTTAATCAGGTGTGTTAGATGAGAGAGACATGCAAAATGTGCAGGGGTGCCTCCAGGACAGGTTAGAAAACCACTGCCTCTGTGGATGTGGTTCTCAAACCTGTCCTGGAGTACCCCCTGTCCTGCACAGTTTGTATGTCTTCCTCAATTATCGCACCTGATTCAACTCATCAGCTCATTAGTGGAGACTGAAAGATGTGAAGTGGGTTTGCCAGATATAGGGAGACATACAAAACATGCAGTGCTGGGGTTCTTCATGTAGAGGTCTGAGAACCCCTGTCATCATGGAGTACCTGGAAGGCATTGCATCTTGAAGATACTTTGGGAAAAAAGGAGAAAACACGACAACAGTTGAACACAGTTTGCAGTCACTGAATCGATAACCGCCTGACCTGACCGAATGTTATGTCATCACCCAGTTAACTTCATAAAGTGTTTTTCTGATGCACATTAGTTTGAAGTTTAGAGAACACAAGGCTAAGCTATATTGCTTTTAGATTTAGTCGTGAAGCACCAAGCATATCCGTCTGGCAACAGCATCATGGTTCACAGGGTTCTGAACTGGCACAAAAATCGACTTTTCTTGAGCTATTGTTGTTTGTGCCCTTTATCCAGCAGAGTTAATACAATTGAACCTTGGTTTACAGCAGAGATGATCTCCCTTAGAGAGGTACAAAAATTGCTTCTTGACAATACATATGGCAAACATCTTCTCCTAACTCTTGAGATCATTAGCGCGAGGTGATGCATCGCACGGGAAGTCTGGCATGCGTAGATTAACCTCACTGGTTTTTAAAGGAACTGTCTCAAAGCGCTCTCTCCCAGCATTGATTTGTCTTTCCCCAATTGCTTCTGTGCCTGTGTGAGTTAAAGTGTTGTTGTTTGTGTGTGTGAGAGAGAGAAAGACAGAGAGAAAGAGGAGAAGAGGAAGCCTTGCATTCACTATTAACCCCTGACTATACACATAGACAACAAGCTATTTTTCTTAAGTAATTATATTCAAATACACAAATGTATGTGTGCATAAAAAATGTTATGCATCTGTGCTGAACAAATAAAGTTCAAATAAATAAAGTGTTGTTTTAACCACTGCATGTGTCGAAGTTATTTTGAAAGTCTCATATTTCAGACTCTGTCCATATTATCAGGAAATCAGGGAAAATGTTGTATCTGTATCAAAATATATTTAATACATCACTTAAAAATTATGCTTTATGCATAATTTATTAATTTTATTGTGTGCAGGGATGGGCAGTATTTCAAATATTTTCAATACAAAATACTATTTTGGATTTTGTATTTAAATACATTTAATTGTATTATTTTGGTATAGTCTCAAAATACCTTAAATACTTTTTGCCAATCAAACTCTTTATTAGACTGTTGATTTTCTGTATCATCAAGCATAAAAAAAACACTAAGATTAAATGTATTGAAATAAAAAATACATTTGACTGTTTCCAAAGGTATTTAAAATACAAAATTGTATTTCATACATTTATTTGAAATACTGATAATTCCTGCAGGAAATCAGCAATCCAATAAGGAGGCTGATACCTTATGTATTTTGAAAATTCAAAAATACTCTGATTAAATGTTTAAATGTAAAATACATTAGTTTTTTTTTTTTTTTTTTTTTTTCAAAGGTATTTCAATACTAAATTATATTTTGTAAATGCATTTATTTGAAATACTGACAATTCCTGTGTGTGTATTAAAAATGATTACACTAATCACATAAGCAAATGCAATAAATAATAAAAATAAATAATAGTAGAATTAATAATAATAATAATAATAATAATAATAATAATAATAATAATGAAAAAAAAAAAAAAACATCAGCTACATTTGTTTTCTGTACTGTACATGATTGGTATGCAATTTATGTGAATTTTTGGGGTTACAATAACCAGGGTCTATAATTAAGGCATTTAAGTATATTCAACAACGTCAGCTGGCAACAAATCATTAAACAAAGAGAATGCATTATTAAATTGCTATAATGCTGGGTTATTCACTAATTCACTAATAATCCCTTTGTCAGTATAAGTATAATTCCATAATGTAATGATAAAAATGAAACTTTCATATATTTTAGATTCATTGCACACCAACTGAAATATTTCAGGTCTTTTATTGTTTTAATATTGATGATTTTGGCATACAGCTCAAAATTCCTATCTCAAAAAATTAGCATATCATGAAAAGGTTCTCTAAACGAGCTATTAACCTAATCATCTGAATCAACTAATTAACTCTAAACACCTGCAAAAGATTCCTGAGGCTTTTAAAAACTCCCAGCCTGGATCATTACTCAAAACCGCAATCATGGGTAAGACTGCCGACCTGACTGCTGTCCAGAAGGCCATCATCCTCGTTTAGAGAACCTTTTCATGATATGCAAATTTTTTGAGATAGGAATTTTGGGTTTTCATGAGCTGTATGCCAAAATCATCAGTATTAAAACAATAAAAGACCTGAAATATTTCAGTTGGTGTGCAATGAATCTAAAATATATGAAAGTTTAATTTTTATCATTACATTATGGAAAATAATGAACTTTTTCACAATATGCTAATTTTTTTTAGAAGGACCTGTGTGTGTGTGTGTGTGTGTGTGTGTATATATATATATATATATATATATATATATATATATATATATATATATATATATATATATATATATATATATATATATATATTTCACTCCTCTTTGTACTTGGTATTCCCTTATAATTTTAGCATTAGTTATCTTTGAAAACATTAGGTTATACAGGCAAGCATTGCAAAGATGCTAAACCAAAAGGGCTGGGTTTTCCAGGCAAGCATTGCAAAGATGCTTTTAAGTTATTTTACAATTGAAGTAGCTGCTTTTCTCAAACCAGCAAGTGGATTGCTTGCTATTAAGCTCATCTAAACAGCATTGTTACTGGAGCTGGCAGGACCAAAAAGTATCAACTAAAATAGCACTAGCATCGTATCTGATACACAGTATAGCCTTACATATATTTAGAACACATAACTTATGTTCTAACGCCATATCAGCAAAAATGTCTATTTTCATGGCAACATTAACAGTATAATTTAAAACACCCCAAAGCTTGACTGTAATTATTACCTCTTCATTGGTCGACATTTTATTCCATAGCGTTACAGTTTTGATGCAGTTTCATGTCAGATGCTCATGTTACATGTGTTAGTGTGTTGTGTTTCTTCTTAACACATGGGTTTTTTATTTATTTTATTTTTTGGGAAATTCTGTACAGAAGATTTTTACTTATATCCATTTGTCTATCTACAGCTAAATTCAATTCACGCAGCATGTGGATAATGAAAGACTGTCTTGACATGCAATACATAGACAGACATGAGAAATGGTAACTGTTGTTTTGTCAACACAATTGGAGCCAAAGGTGTCAAGAGAGGCATTTAGACTGCAGGTAAATCTTTCTTCATCATTTCTTTGGCATGATTACTTCACATCATGCCTTTACCAAGACAACTTCCATTGTATAGCACTAATATATGGACTGAATGCAGTGAAAATGGGTGGGAATTACATCTAGAGCAGAAAATGCTCAAACTTATGTATAGAGCGGCAGGGCAAGAAGAGGGTGAAAGAAAAGCAGTCGTGACAAAGGTGGACTACTTTGTTCTTTTTGTCCCACATGTTGTGAGCTGTCTCTTTGAGTCAGTCTGACACGACTGAATAATGTTAGAGTGTGTCAAGGCTTTTTAAGGCAAAATGTTGGGGGAAAAAAAGAAGATGCGACAGTAAAGTCTTTATGCCAACTGACAGCTTGTCTGGTTTTTGTAATTCATAGGGAGGCATTACCATGGGCTGCTTCAATCAATCACATTTAATCAAATTTACAGCATTTTGCAGGATGCAACAATGCCATTGATGGATTTGTGTGTGTGTTTAACAGGAAGTGGGCCATTCACTTGAGAATAACAAAATAAACATAGGCAACCATTTCTCAACATTTCTGAATCATCAAGTGCTATCATAAAATACGCAACCATGGAACATCGATTACAGTAAAGAGATTAGAAATTATAATTTTAAAGGGATAGTTCACCCAAAAAAAAAAAAAAAAACGTCTGTCATCATTTACTTACCTTTGCATTTACTTGTTTCTTTCCACTGTTGAACACAAACAAAGATATGAATGTTAGTAAACAAAGTCAATACATAAAATACAGTGGAAGTCAGTGATTTGTTTATCATGATTCCTCAAAATTTGTGTTCGACAGAACAAAAAAAGAAACTTTAGGTTTGGAACAACATGAGGGTGAGCAAATGATGACGAATATATATATATATATATATATATATATATATTGGGGGGGTGAACTATTTATTTAAAAAAAAAAAAAAAAATATATATATATATATATATATATATATATATATATATATATATATATATATATATATATATATAAAGAAAGAAAGAAAGAAAGAAAGAAAGAATGTTAAGTTAGTAAGGATGTTTCTCTGTTATAAACTTTATTTTCCTAAATATGTTTTTAATTAAAAAAAAAAGCATTTTAGATATAAAAATCAATAAACAAATGAAAATACATTGTTTTACATTCAGCATGACAGAGTTAGAAACAATTGTTCTATATACTGTACAAAATAAAAAAGCATGCATTAATGTTACATTTAATATGGCAAAGTTAGAAACTATTTTAATTGAATGTTAAACCAAGAAGAAAAATGTTTAACGTACATCATGCACCTGGACTGCTCCGATGATTGGACACTGGTTGTGTCAGTAAAAAGCCACTGAAATGAGACAGAACTTGTTCTGTAAACAACCTAGAAAAACAGCACATTAGTCAGCATTGTAATGAGGGGAGAACATTACATTACATATCCCCATAGAACGGTGTAATGTGCTTGAGTGATTTTTGCCATCTGTTGACAACATTTCGTAGGCAGGTAATTTATCACCGCAAACAGCAGGGCCACAAAATTAACACATTTATTTATGATCCTGTGTGAATTTGAACTGTGTAAATACCATTGGTTATATCCAAACAGTGATTCTGCCAAATGACACAAGTGTTGTGGAGAGAGACACAAATATAAGAGGCGTTAGGGAGAAATAAACCCAGGATGAGTCTCTATATTGATTGAGGATTGCGGTCATTTTTCAGAGAGAAAGAGCTAAAGAGATGTTCATTGACATTTCATTGACATCACCACAATGAGCTTTAAACGGAATATGATAAAGACAACTTAAGAGCTATTATGACAAAGCCTTGAACAAAAACCTTTTCATTCTAAATAAATAAATTCATGACAATGTACTGAATAGGAAAACAAAAATGTGTTAACCCTCTGGTCATCCAGTAGGAATATGTCTTTGCGTTTTCATCAAATTTGTAGAAAAGTAGCATTGCATCAGTGTCTAATCAATGGACGCTCTACAGTGAATGGGTGCCGTCAGAATGAGAGTCCAGACAGCTGATAAAACCTCACAATAATCCACAGCGCTCCAGTGCATCAGTGAACATCTGGAGAAGACAAAAGATGAAACAAATCCAACATTTAAGGTGTTCATATTACTGGAACATACATGAGCCTCGCAATATTACTAATAAAAAAAAAAATGAATATCACTATATACCAGAACAGTGACTGTCAAAGCAGTGGAAAAGTGCTTTAAAAATCTTTAAAGAGGCAACATTGCTTAGACTTAGAATCAGCATACATTTGGAATTCTACACACTTCCTGAAGTCATTGTCAAGTTATGGAATCTCATCCAAATGTTTTATTCCGGATGGATTAAATCTCATTTGGTATGTGTAATATCTGAAAAGGTCAGGCTCAGAGCAGACTCCACGGCTGAAGCCTGTCATTCAGTAGAGAGAGTGGGCGGAAAGAGAACGGCCCGCAATGTGAAGAGTAGGTTTTCCAGAGACCCAAAGACACCGGCCCCTTAAGAGCAAAATTAAATGAATAGGATGGAGATTGGTGTGTTCTCCGTGTAAGGAAAGGGTACGAGGGAAACTGATTTGTGAGTCTGAGAGAGTGAGAGGTTTACGGTTACACAAGCACCCTCTTCTTCCCTTTTCCTCCAGTTCTCTTCTCCCACTCACTCTCACTCTCTTCCATCCTCGATACTCATGTCTGAAGTGCCCCACCGAACCCCCAGTTGCTCCCCGGGTGCTGGATCTGTAGCTGCCCACTGCTCCGGGTGTGTGTGCACTTGGGTGGGTTAAATGCAGAGCACCAATTCCGAGTATGGGTTACCAAATGTCACAACTTTCACTTTCATATATTAATTTTTTCTGTTTTCCAAAATAAGAGGCCTTTTGCTCTCAGTCACATTAAAAATATTCTGTTTCTGCACAGACTGCTGACTCTTTACCTTACATTTTATAAAGAAAGCATTGCAGCTTCGAGGAAAATCTAAAAAGTCAGTATTTACTTTTCATGTCACTCCAAACTGACCTGGCTTTCTTTATTCTGAACTCCAGTATGGTTGGGTTAAAATTTTACAATTTGAACAATCCCAATATTGATTATTAAAATATCCAAGATCAGTATTTTACTTCATGCTTTGCATTTTGTTAAATTTTTAAATTAATAATTATCTTACTGTCCCAAGTTAGATTTCCTGTATCAGTGTTGTCCTAAACTAAAAAAATAATTTCCCCTTATATGTGACTGTACGTTTGTAGTTTGCAAGAATTCAAAATAACATACTGCAAAATAATGGCAGGAAACATCAGTTGATTGAGGTGTTTTCACAGCTTGCTGCCAAAAACAGCGTACAACAACAGTAATGTTGTGTACTGAGAAACAGCTGCTTGCACAATTACTAAAGTGGGTTCTTTTTTGCATCACCGTGTACTTGAACAGATAAAAACAGGTACACACGAAATTGTGAATGTACACATTTGAGAAAGAACATGCAAATGTTTTAGTATATTGTTTCTGTGCATTAGGTCTTAAAGTGACAGCAGCCTATTATTCCTGCAGCTGTCCGTGCCATTAATGTTATCTGCGTTATTGCTAATTCATGTATTTGTTATTTATTATTATTATTATTGTATTATTATTATTATTGTTGTTGTTTTTATTATTATTTCTGACTGTTTACTTGTTTTAATAAAGTATGAAATCAATATTAGGTAGTCTAGTTATTTTAACTGTGGTATTTTTGGCAAAAAAGTTATTGTGTACAGTAAGTGTTCTGTAGTCTGCTGTTTTTTTTTTTTTTTCATTCTATTCTGCTGCAACAGAATGTTTGCAAAAAATAGACAGAATTCATTGAATTCATGACTTCATTTTTTAAATATCTTATTGTAATCAAAACTGGGGCTATTTAAGAATCGGAATCAATAAACAGAACTAACAGATGCTAAAATTCTAAACAATACCCAACCCTAACAACCAATGCAGTCTGATTAACAAACAATCTACTATAATGAGCCAGTTCTTTTTAATACCCCAAAACAAAGAGATACTGGTTTAATCAATCTGAAACTTTCTCCAGTATAATTGCAGAATTACAGAATCTGAAATATACCCAAAGGAATCATAAATCAATTAAAATGAATTAAAATCAGAATCAAATTAATTCAATTTCTTAAAAACATTTCTTTCTTTGTCATACAAGTTTGGAAGAACGTGAAGTTAAAGGGGATGTTTAATGATACTTTAATCTTTCTGACTTATTCACATATAAAGAGTAAAAAAAAAACAAAAAAACACAACAAGTTGGATGGATGACGGAGTATTTCTAACACTCCTTCAGAGTTTGTTTAAGTCTTTTTCGTGTATAGCCCTGTATGATGTCATAAATGGTGGAATTCCTTGTATGGGCACTTCTCACAGAAGAGCGTGCACACACACACACTCTCACACACACACACATATCAATCAGGGGCGTGTTTCCATTACAACGACGTAACTCACTGATTAACCACCATACAATGCAGTACAATGCATTGTTGTGGAAATTAACTAGTGAGTCACAACTGTTTCCCGAACAAGGTTGTATCTCCATCATTTGAACCACATTAGTTCAACAGCATAGGGCCATTGTTAATGATGTCACACTCATGTGGTGGAGTAATAACTTCTGCTAATTAATTGATTTTTGTGTTTTGTTTTGTTTAATAGAATGGACGATATAGAATTCACTGCACGTTAGCTTGCTTAGTGTGGCAAAGAGCTTAGTTTATTTTAGCCCAAATGTCTTAAGGAACTCTGCTTCTAACCACAGCTTGAGGGCTGAAGTTCCAATCACGTAAGTTTGCGAGGCTGTTTGCACTATGTTTTTGGGAAACACAGAATCGTTGAACTATGTTGGTAACAACGGAACTTGCGACCAAAGTTGGCTAACGATGCTTTTGGGAAACATACATCAGAGCGAGAACAGGAGCAGCCCATACACGTGCTTCATTCAAGATACGGAAGTTGATGGGATCCAATCTGGAACAAATGTGTATGGCTGGATTCTCATTTTTAGCCATAGTTAATTCAAGTCAGTAAAGTTTTTGTTCCTGTTTAATTAATGTCAATGTCAAGGCTTGTTGGTGCTCGCAAGTCTTTTGCTCCGCCCACAGTATGACCCCAGGAGCTCGACTGTTTTTGGAGGGAGGTGAAAAGCTGTATCAGTCTTTAAAAATCTGATAAAATGAAAAACTCTTCAGAAATAATAAGGATGCAGTACTATTCTACTACTTCTAAGTATTAACATGAGTTAGGCTGAAACTGTGTGTGTGTTGCTTTCACTTTAAACGACAACAAAATTGTCATTTTTGAGAATTGTCACTTTAAAGGGTTTTCTGAAATGGTTAAATACTAATTTCTGCAGTGTGTATGTGAAAATAAGCAGATATACTGGAGTTTGCCGCATATGACAGATATGATGGATCCACCGTATACTTTTGGGAAGCCATGCAAATCCGTTCTCCGTTGGCAGACTGGTGCAAATATTTGTAGCAAACACAAAAGGGTTTACTAGATGTATGATGTCCAGCCGTCAGAGATTATGCAGGAAAATGTGCAGAAATTTGCTGAGGGGGGCAGTCCAAACATCTTTTGAGGACTGCATGCATTTCCCCATAGCACTTAAAAGACATTTATGAAACACAAACACACTTTGACTAATGCGAAACTTTGACTATCCACCCGTCATTTGGAGCTCAGCGTTGCTCGGGGTGGATTTAGCTTGGCTGGAGTTACAGTTGTAAAATGTATTTCTGTCACACTGTGAATGTCTGGCGACAGATAAACCCAAGCAAATAGAGGCAGTCTTGATGAAAGGCATGGCATATCTGGGAGCGAGGTTAAGCCTTTCATAAATTGAAATCTAACTGAAAAGATAAGTAGCCTTTTTTTTTTTTTTTTGGCTTTCTTTGTACTGTGGATAATCTGCAAAGTGGGCCTTTCATCAACTCCCCCATCCAGAAAGATGCACACAAACACACACACACCAGACATAGTTTTACACACCATATGACGCTATAATTATGTAAAAGACTGCATACTCATTTCACAGAAAAATAAGTACGACTGCATCTGATTTTATCTTAAAGTTGAAACCGAACATTTCCTGTGGAGATGGAATATTCAATTAAAAAATTTCTCAGTGCTATGACAGAATGAGGCCCAGTTCGGTTCGTTTTCTTTTTGTGTAGAACACTTGAATGCCACTTCAGTTAAGTTTACAAGGCCACATATAAAATGTGTTTACACTGCTGCCGTCAAAAGACTGCTGACCTTGTAACTAGAGAAGAAGTGAAGAAAAACAAGACACTCCACAGACGCTGTGCTGTCATAGATAAGCGTTGGTGCCTCGATTATATGTGACTAAGATGTCCACCACGCATCTATTTCCTTTACCTTACCTTACCTTTAATGCCTCAAACACATTAGACATCTCTATACAGTGTATGGGTACACAAACTTTACCTTTTTTTTTTTTTTTTGATGCACGAAACCTGTAATGTATATAATCAATATTAAAAGCAAGCTTTCATAATCATCTTCAATATGCTGAATTTAGCAGCTACTATAATTAACAGCTGGCTCATTTTCATCATATGATGTTATTAGCTTGTTTATGAACATTTTCATTAATGGGTAACTTCACACAGAGACACAAAAAAAGAAGTTAGGACTGCAGCAACTGCACTGATTTACTTTCTTAATACATGTTCCTAGTCTTACTGCGCATGATTCATGTGCATGATGCATATAATCCCAAATATGAAAAATATGCCGTGGTAATCCTTCATCAACATGTAATATACTGTATGCATAGGCTGTAGGGGCTATTCATAGTTTCTACATGAGCCTACACATATGCATATATATATATATATATATATATATATATATATATATATATATATATATATATATACAGACCAAACGTTTGGAAACACCTTCTTATTCAAAGAGTTTTCTTTCTATGTTCATGACTATGAAATTGTAGAGTCACACTGAAGGCATCAAGGGCTATTTGAGCAAGAAGGAGAGTGATGGGGTGCTGCACCAGATGACCTGGCCTCCACAGTCACCGGACCTGAACCCAATCCAGATGGTTTAGGGGTGAGCTGGACTGCAGACAGAAGGCAAAAGGGCCAACAAGTGCTAAGCATCTCTCGGGGAACTCCTTCAAGACTGTTGAAGACCATTTCAGGTGACTACCTCTTGAAGCTACCTCGGCCGCCCAAAAGTCGGAGCTGCAACATCTGGTAAGTTAGTTTTCTGATGTGTTCTCCCCCCATCTTGGATGGACCCGCGTACTCGAGCACGACATCTGCTGGATCGTCTCGGAAGGGCCCGGTTTATCTCAACCCTGGACCTCATCAAGGGCTACTGGCAGGTCCCCTTAATGGAGCAGGCCAAACCGAAGACCGCCTTATCAACCCCAAATGGCCATTGGCAATACCGGGTCCTTCCCTTCGGCAGCATTTCAGTGAATAAAGACGGCCCTCACGTCAGAGCCAGTGCTCAGAGCCCCTGACTTATAACGCCAATTCCTACTGCAGACAGACGCATCTGACACCGGGTCCCAGATCCACGATGGTGAGGAACACCCGGTGATATATATCAGCTGAAAATGCTGACCACAGCAGAGTGACGGTACGCGACCATCGAAAGGGAGGCGTTAGCCGTCAAGTATATATATATATATATATATATATATATATATATATATATATATATATATATATATATATATATATATATATATATATATATATACATATATATAAATATAAAAATATATAGGAACACCTATGGAAGCCCATTTGTGTCACATGATTAAAAATTCATTAATAAAGATTTGTGATATAAAGTGAATTCTTTAAATTTGATTGTGAAGGTAGAAAATGGGTTGGGGGGTGAACAAGTCCTCATCTAATCAGTCATTATGATGTCACTGAACACACACACACACACACTGCAGAGTTGGCTGGTGCTGATGCTGACAACTCGGCCGCACTTTTGGTCAATCATTAGGGATCAACAGAAAGACGTGATGATCCATGAGTGACGGGTTCTCAACGTAATAAGGCATCAGATTTTGAATGTATAACTGATTGTCCCACTGATCACAACGCAGGGGGGCCTAAATAAAAGTTACACTATATAAGTTAGAGTGGTAGAGTGACTCGAATTACAGCTGTGGAGGAGATTACAGGAATGCGATAGCATCATCACAACTCTGAAATCAGAGCTCAGTACAACAAATTAATCAAAATCGTAACCGAATATCTGGGACTTTGCATCTTTTAAATGGTTCAGACTGGTATGTCATTGAAAGCTGCTAGTCATTAGTTTTGACTGTGCAAAGTTCAGTATTATGTTCTACTGTACATTATGTACTTCACAAAAGACATCCTCTATTTCTGTCAGAAATTAAAGTGTGATGAAGATGAAGAAAAGTGCATTAATATTGTTTTTAACTTTATGGTATAGTACATATCAAGGAATGACACATTTTTGACAGTCAAGGTGTGTGCATGAATGAGTATGAAATGCCTGCTTATTATGTTGCTTTTTTTGAGCACTTATATTGGGCACTTTCATAATGTCATACAAAATATGTCCCTGCATATTTTCAACATATTGAATTGAGTGTCACTGTATCTGCCCTGATTTGATCTGTTTTCCTGTGAAATGTATTTATTTTTATATTATTTTGTCATCATTATTTTGTTTTAATGAGTTAAAAATGAAAATTTGGATTTCATCCATCATTCAAATTATTTCTTTTATGACTTTTATGACGTTTATCCCGTCAGTCTGATCATATATTCATCTCAAATGAGCTTTAATGATTGCATACTATATATGGCCTATGAACGTGAAAACATATTTATTGAGTTTGAGCTCCGTCACGTTAATTCTTTATCGAAATATTTTAATCTTAAAAATCAATTTTATACACCATTTTCGTTTCTATAACATGTGAATATATTTTCTGTCGTATTCTACAACAAAAACAATCAGAGCGCCTTGTTACCACTAGTTTTATTTTGATTTCCCGAGTCTGCTATTTAGCTTATAGCCCATTAGCATCGCTAGTGTGGTCACTGGTAATCTTGCTTGTATTGCTAATACTCTATTCACACTCATAATAATGGCTTTACTCACTGTTACCTGCTTTAATGGCGAATGTATGTCTACCTTTGAGTGCAGGTGAGGACACTTTTGAGCTTCATTCGGTAAAGCTCGAGCTGGAGGCTGTAGAAAAGCAGTCATGTGTTTCCAGCTATAGACAGGCATACCCACAAACACATTGAAAATAACCAAAACAATCCAAGGTTTTTATTTAGTACAGTGGCTAGATTAACAAATAACCAGATGCCACCTGATTCAAATATTCCATCAACATTTAATAGTAAGGACTTTATGGATTTCTTCATTGATAAAATAGATAACATCAAAAATACAATAACAAATGTAGATTCTACAGTGTCTAATACTTCAGTTTCATCCATCGCACTCAAAGATAAAATGCAGTGCTTTACAACTTTAGGACAGGAAGATCTTAATAAACGTATAACTGCATCTAAACCAACAATATGTTTATTAGATCCTCTACCCACTAAATTACCAGAAGAACCACTTCTCAACATTATTATCTCGTCGTTATCTTTAGGTAGGTCCCAAAACCATTCAAGTTGGTGGTTATTAAGCCTGTTATTAAGATACCACAACTAGAATGCAGTAAACTGGCAAATTATAGGCCCATTTCAAATCTTCCATTTGTCTAAAATTTTAGAAAAAGTTGTGTCTGAGTCTTGGTGCTGCGTTCGACACCATAGATCATGCCATACTCATTGGTCAATTACAAAACTATACAGGTATTCAAGGGCAGGCTCTAAGATGGTTTAGATCCTACCTGTCGATTGCTACCACTTTGTTTATTGAAATGGGGAGTCATCTCATTTATTACCAGTAAAATATGGAGTGACACAAAGATTTGTCCTAGGTCCTCTGCTATTTTCAATATACATGTTGCCCCTTAGTAATACTATTAGGAAAAGCAGGATTAGTTTCCACTGTTATGCTGATGATACTCAACTATATATCTCAATGAGACCAAATGAAACTTCAAAATTATCTAAGCTAACAGAGAGTGTTAAAAATGTAAAATATTTGATGACCAATAATTTTCTATCATCCATGGCAATGTATACTGCATGATGAGGGAAATTGGAAAATGCCAATTCATACATACAAGGTTATTAATTCAGTCCCATAGTAATTTAACTTGCAGTTATAAACACTGTACAAATAGCCAATGGTGTTTTAGCATAAATGTTTATTATACATGTTTATTATTATTATTATACATTTTTCATTACAGATTCCATATTTTTTATTTATTGTTTATAAAAATAAAAAAAAAATCATATAACCATGATAATCAGGACCATGGTTTTATGTGTGATCACCATCTCACTAATACTAGTGAGTTAAACTCAGGATTCTATGCAAGAATGCTAATATATTTCATTAAGACAAAGGATAATTTAACAGAATATATTTAACAGAGTCTTTCTCTTTAAATGTTTAGTTATAATTAATTTAAAATTAAGTAAAATGGTGATTCAACAAGAGCCCGATTAAAGATAAATATCAGTGTCGTTAATAAATTAGGTGTATACTATTTACAAATGTTAAAGTTCTTAATGGTATTGTTCATCCAAAAATGTAAACTTTCATCAATTACTCACAATAATGTCATTCAAATGATAATGGAATTTTCGTGAATTTTAGTGAATTTCCTCTATATTAACTCAAAATCAATGCTTTACTGTTAAGTGCATGACATGACATTCTATGTGATGAAAATGCATTGTTTTTTTTTTTTGTTTTGTTTTTTTTTACATTTTCCGTGAATTCAGTAATATCTATTATTATTTCTTTCTGATATGTTTTATTTTTTAATTTATTAACAAGTAACACAGGGCCGGATTGGATTTGACAAACAGCTTAAACCCCAGTCCAGCCCAGCTCTTCCTCACAGTCTATGTGCAGATTTTATTTACCAGGTTCTGTGGTTGAACAATAAAGCAATAGTGTGTTTAACTCAGAATATGGCTGGAGTCAGTCATAGCTTCCATAAAGCAGCAGCTGTTTAATGAATAGAGGGCATAAGTGTGAGCTGACGGCTCTCCCTCAGGCCAAGATAAATGCCCTCCGGCTGGAAGATCATCATTTGTCTAGTGGATAACGCAGGCCACTTAACAAAGACAAGCAGTTCTTTCCAGGACCCTGAAAGCCGTCTGTCCGCCACTAGGTGAAGAATGCCTGAAAACATGCATCCCATTATGAGCCCATCTGGAACAAAAAACAAATGATCACTTGACCTGTGTTGATATTAGAGCACTGAGAGAACTTACTTTAGTGCTCCCCTACAAAATATGAAGTACTGCATGTGTACACTTATATATAATTAATTTATTTATTTATTTATTTAGTTTAGTTTAGTTTAGTTCTGTAGTTTTATTTTTTTTTTTTTTATTTTTTTTTTTTTTTTTTTATTTGTAATAAATTTTACAGCAGAAGAGATTGCTCAGCGTTTCCACTGCTGGAACTTTACCCAGGAACTAGGGACTTTGGGCTGGTACTCGGTGTGTTTCCACCTCAGGAACCAGGATCTAAATAAAGTTTCGGGTAAAAAAAATGCCCCCCAGAAAGTCCCTGCTGGCGAGGTTGTACCTTCGATACTCCGGAACCATCGGGGGCGGGGCTTGGGCATTGAGCATACTGAGTTAACGCAGCATTGTTATTTAAACCACCATTTATTCGGATAATTAAAAAATATAAATGTTAATTTGTCATGAATTGTAGTTTTAAAAGTATTTCAGGTGAGAATGCAGTTGTTTAAAACTCTATATGCAGTTTATAAAGAGAGTGCCTATTTAAAAATGTGTATCGCCGATTTCGGAGATGATCAGCTCCAAGCGATCAGCGGGAGCTCAGTGCTCATGTATCCCCGAGAGCAGTCTTAACTCGGCTAGTCTTTCTGACATTTGCCACTGACTCTGATGTCTCCTTAGTGGTTAAACCTAAAATATAATTCATTTTGGGTAAATCTAACAGCTGATCTTCGGTCTTTATTCAATTCATAAAGACCAAGAGTTCCTGGTACAATTGTTCCAGGCAATTTCAGTAAACGTGGCATAAGTGCAGTCATGTATGTCAAAGCATACGCACCACCTGCCATGCCACTTTTCTGACAGCAGCTTTGTTTGTAAAACTTGTGAAATATTATTAAAATTAATAATAGTTGTTTTCTATGTGAATCTTTGTTAAAGTGTAATGTATTTCTGTGATGCACAGCTGTATTTTCAGCATCATTCCTCCAGTCTTCAGTGTAACATGATTTTCAGAAATCAGAATAATATGATGATTATCACTGTTCAAAATATATTTGTGGAAACTGTGATGCATTTTATTTTTCATCCATTCAAAGATGAATAGAAAGTTCAAAAGAGCATAATTTATTAGACTTCTTAATTGGGTGGTGTTGGCGCAGTGGATAAAACACATGCCTTTGGTGTGAGAGACCTGGGTTCAAATCCACTGTGGGACACCAATGTGTCCCTGAGCAAGACACTTAACCCCTAGTTGCTCTATAGGCTTGTGACCTAATAAATGTAAATCTATTCTAACATATTCCTCAGGTTCACAGACAAGGTTTAAGCCTAGTCCTAGACTAAAATGCATGTCTGGGCTGTTTAACCTGTAAGAAACTTGCATTAGACACCAGTAATTTTATTTTCTAAGGCACATTTATAAAAGATACTTAAAAGTCCTTACTGAGATATGAACCTTAACCTAGATTAACCTAAACCCTGTCTGTGAAACCAGGCCTATAAATGTCCTTATTGCCAATTATAATCACTTAAATGCATCCTGTATGAATAAAAGTGTTAATTACATTAAAAATGCATTATTAAAATTTATTTATTTATTTATTTATTTATTTATTTATTTATTTATTTATTTATTGTCTATACTTTAGCAGTGTTAAACTTTTGATAAATTTATCATGCACTTTTTGATTGAGTAACAAGCTTGAGCAAACCAGCAATACTTATGCTAAATAATCAAGAGCTCCCATTGCTTTAAATCTTGGCAGTGGCAGACACCATCTCTAATTAAGCAAAGCTCAATCCCGTCCATTACATTTGCTGCATGTCTATAAACCATGTCATTAAACCAGACTCGGATAACGCTCATTTATTGGACGCTTTTGCTCCACTCCCACAGGATCACATGACCGCAAATGAGAGGATCAGGCCTTTGTGTCTTTCAATAAATTTTGTGTTATTGCATTTAAGATGTTCAACATAAAAAGGAACACTGCTGAACGTGTCAAATCTCAGAGAGGATAATTAATTTTGAGGAGATCTGACATTATATTAAGGCGGGCTGCTCATGCGGACTATAATCAATATGTCTTGTAAATCAAAACTAAATTGGTTTTCCTTTTGTTCTCTGCGAACGATCAGATCAAATCAATCACTGTACCAACTGCATGTTCTAAAGAAATTAATCGCCTGTGATTGGGTGTGTTTTTACACTATGCCTGTAGCAAAGGCCAGGTTTAGGAGCTGTTGATCACATATTCATTTTTATTAGACACAGTTGTTTTTCTGCTTCCTTTTGGAGACAAGGAGCTGCTTGGAAATTTGGAATGTTGCACCTCTTTTTAATGGAAGAGCATAGCTACACTGTAAACCCTGATAAGTTCACAGAACTCAAAAAATATTTTGTAACAGATTACACAAAAATATTTAAGTGATGTTTTTAAATGTTTTAAGTTTACATAAACTTAAAAAAATTAATTCCAGTTGCCTTAAATGATCTCAGAGTTATCTTAAATAATTATATTTCTGAACTTATAATTAGGGAGTAATTCACTCATAATTTTATCTATTTTTCAACTCCTATAATGTGGGAAATACACTCAAAATTAGGCTTTTGCTGTCCATCCTCAGTCTAACCACAGGCTCTACTCTTCACCACAACGGTAACACTACAAATCCAACATAACATAAACCTTTGTAAAATCTAATATAACACAACATTTATGTATTAACTTATGTCCCTCTATGTTAATATTGTGTAGAAACACACAAAATAACACTTAATTTCTAAATTTATTTTCCTTGTTTTCTGATGCAAAGCATGCTGGGAACTAGAAAACACAATCATTTTAAGTTCACCTCACTACAACAAATTTTTGAGTTAACAGAACTTATTTAAATTAAGTCCAATGAACTTTTGTTATTATTTGAGTGCAATTAACTAGTTTAATTTGATTAATTTCACTGTTCGGTTTTACAGTGTACAAGGCAGAAGCCAGTGTAATACACACTGTATCAGTCACAAATTGTTTTTCGACAGCTCAGATCAATTCGGCTCAGCATCGCTCGGCCATCAGACATGGGCATTTGTGGCTCGGATGAGTCTGGCTTTGAAAATGCTCTTTGTTGCATATCACTGTGGATTTTTACAGTGTTCACTGGCTCTTTCAGATTATCTCTACTCTTTTCTTCGAAACAGTATTTTACTTGTTCTGTACCTGTTTTTTACTTTGCAGGGATTATGTGGCATCATGGTTGGATATATATACTTTTTTGTATGGTGGGGAACAAAATTGCCTTATAACACAATTAAGCCTTTAGAAACTCTGTAAAAAAAAAAAGAAAAAAAAAAAAGAGAGATGTTACACATACATAAACTTAACCAAAATGCATGTGCTGTGGTGAGCAGCAAAAATGGCAAATTCATGAGATCTCTCTCAAAAGTTATAGAAGAAATAGCTTTATTGCATTAGAAAGTCTAAGCTACATGAAGTAGAGACACAGCTGGCAGCCTTATTCCTTAGCTTAAAATGTGTTGTGCCAGAAAACCTTTGAGGTTGTTGAAGAAAAAGCACAATGATAAATAATAAATAACATAACATTATAGATTTGATCGAAGCAACTGGGAAGAACCTGCAATGTACAGCCAAATACTTGCAAGATGACCCGATGAAAGGAGGAAAAATATTAAATGCTGAGTATAAGGACAACACTAGACAAGTATGGCCTTCGTGTTGGGGCATCCTGCTGAATGCCACTCTTGACCAAGAAGAACAGAAAAGGCTGACGTGAACATGTTAAAATTCATTTGGGTAGACGTTTGGAGTTCTGGAAGAATGTTTCATGGAGCAAACTTGAACTTTTAGACCCATGGATCAGCGGTATGTCTAGTGTAAAACAAGACAAAGCTTATAAACAGAAGAACACCATCTCCATGGTCAAACTTGGAGGTGGAGCAGTCCTGTTATAGGGGTGTTTTATGGTTGCAGGAAATGGAAATCATGACTGTATGAAGGACATCATGGATTTTTTGAAGAATCAGGCCATTTTGGCAAGAATTGTGATGCCATTGGTACAATGACAGAAGCTGATGATCAATGGAGTTTCCTGCAGGACAGCCATCCCAAGGTATACATCCAAATCTATTCAGGCTTGGTTCAGGGATCACTCTAGAGTGGCCTGTTCAGTCTCCAGTTTTAACTCTCAATGAAAATATTTGGTTGAATTTGAAGAAAGCAGTGGCAATGTGCAAACCAAAGATTATAAGTGATCTGAAAGCGTTTTCAGGTGAGGAATGAGCCACAACTGCAGGTTGTTAAAAAAAAAAAAGTCAAAATTGTGCACCAAATTTGACGTTTTGACATGAATGTTTAGAGATAGTTTGATGTCCATAATGATTCATCAATATTACATTCTCAGAATCACTCAAATGTGTATTAAGAAACTTTTTCTGATAGTTCACTGATGCCTTAAATTGTTTTCATAAACTTAATAACTTAATTTATTTGATCATTGTTCATTGATAGTTTGATCAAAATAAAATATTGTATACACTGTTTAAAAAGGACAATATTTGGCTGAGATACGTATATTTGAAAATCTGGAAATCTGGTGCAAGAAAATCTAATTATTGAGAAAAATCACCTTTAAAGTTGACCAGATGAAGTTCTTATCAATGCATATTACTAATCAAAAATTAAGTTTTAATATATTTACAGTAGGAAATTTACTAAATATATTCATAGTAAACAATCTTTACTTAATATCCTAATGATATTTGGCATAAAATAAAAGAAAACAAAAGTAGTGTTTCCGTAGCTCAAGCAGTAGAGCACTGTGTTAGCAAGTGCAAGGTTTGGGGTTCGAACCCTGGGGAACACATGTTAGGAACAATTTTAGCCTGAATGCAACGTAAGTTGCTTTGGATAAAAGTGTCTGCTAAATGCTGAAATGTAATCTAATAGTAAATCATTTTGACCCATACAATGTATTTTTTGCCTGTTGCTACAAATATACCCCACCGACTTAAGACTGGTTTTGTGGTCCAGGTTCTCACACACACACACACACACACACACACACACACACACACACACACACACACACACACACACACATATATATGTATATGTATATATATATATATATGTATATATATATATATATATATATATATATATATATATATATATATATATATATATATATATATATATTAGGATTGGGCAAGTTAACTCGTTATTATCGCGTTACCACATTAATTGATTTACATCAACAATTATTTTATCATTCGTTGCTCACTGGCTCTGAATGCACATGCAGACAAATCATCTGTCACAGATGCTCCGAATCTAACACTCCTGTTAATTGCACTCAGGTGTCTTCACTTGATAGTCATTACCCTGCCTAAATTAACCAGTCTTTTCTGTTTGTCTTTATGGAGTCCTTTCTTTCTGTTACCCAGTTTCCTTGCCTTCCGAGTTCCTCGTCTTCCGAGTTCCTGTTCCCGTTCCTGTTCCTTCCCTGTTTGTTATTTGTTGGATGGATTTATGTTTTTGACCCCTGCTTGTTGATTTCTCTTTGGATTACCCATTAAACCCATACTGCGATTGGATCTCTCGTCTCCTGCGTTTCACTGGGTTTCCGATCGTAACAGACACACATGAACATAATGACACAATAACCTTTGGACTGCCCATCGAGTGTTGTGGCCTCACTATGCTGCGATGGGTCCTGCGATCATGCAGGTCTCTAATAGGAATGTGCCTGATATAAAGTTATAACCGTGGCTCATTACATACAGAACTACCTCATTCTGCTACAAGTGTCATTGCATCATATAATAATTGCTGTTAATAGTGTTCATCATCTGGCTGACTACGTCTTGTATTAATTTTTCAAAATATATATATATATATATTTTTTTACATCAGATAAATTTATCGTTAAATTTCTAGGAACAGTTGTCACCAAAAAAAGAAAAAAAAAATGTGGTGGCAGTATTTTAGGTTTTACAGATTGAATTTAAATTGAAAGTACATGTATATTTCATAAACTGATAAAATATTACCAGTCAAATACCAATCTACTGACTACTCTGGGTCCCTAAAAGACTTTTATGTCTTTTGATCTTATCTTTTCATTTCCAAATAGTCTTTTCTGAAAAATCATCAGGAAACCACTCTTAAACAGTCTACAATCACCTTTTGGAAATCGGCTATGCATAAAAACATCAACTTTCACTGGCTTGTGTGTATAATAACAAAAATGCTGCGTTAATAGCAAAACACTGTCCGTCTTTGGTGGAGTTTATGTTTGTGAAGTGTCAACCGTTTTTTTCTGCCGAGTGAGTTCACAGCCATTGTTATTGTTGCTGTGTACATTCCCCCCATGTGCACAGCTATAGGACATGCTTCTTAAACTGTACAGCTCTATAAGTGACCAACAAACAAACAACCCTGACAGCTTTTTCATCATATGCCAACTTGAGAACTTTTTAAACAAGAGGAAACTACACACTGGACTTTGTTTATACAAAAGAGAGAAATGCATACAAGCCTGTACCCCAGCTCGTGTACTCAGATCACATCTCTGTTATGTTAATTCTAGTATACAAACCACCGTTCAAACTTGCCACATCACAGTATGTCCAGATGATGCTACCTTAGCACTGCAGGACAGCTTTCAGCACACAAACCAGAACATGTTCAGAGAGGTGGCCACTTACAATGAGACAAGACCATCACCACACGTGCCAAACAGAAGCGATGGATGACTGCAGGTTTGTGGACTGCTAAAAATCTGAGATGAGGCATTCAGAACAGGAGATAAGGCAGCTCTCAAAACAGCAAGAGCCAATCTGTCTCCTGGCATTAATATGGCAAAACAACAATATGCTCAAAAAAATATTTCAGTGACAGCAAAGACACTCGGACCCTGTGGCAAGGCATTCAGAAAAATCACTGACTACAGTGTTTACAGACAGCTCAGCGTTCAACAAAATAATCCCTCAGCAGATTACAAACAAACTAAATTTGGTGGGTCTCAACCTGCCCCTGTGTAATTGGATCCTGGACCTTTTAACTAGAAAACCTCAGTCAGACCATGTCAGCCACAACATGTCAAGCACTACCACACTGAGCACAGGTGCCCCACAGGGCTGTGTGATCAGCCCGCTGCTCTTCACGTTAATTACCCATGACTGCACCTCCAAGTTCAGCACCATCCACATCATCAAGATTGTGGATGACACAACTGTGGTAGGTCTCATCAGCAACAGCGATGAAACACATACAGAGAGGAAGTGGCGCAGCTGGCTGAATGGTTTGGTGCTAACAGTCTGTCCTGCAATGTGAGGAAGACAAAAGAGGTTGATATGGATATAGGAGAAACTGTACTGTCCACCCCTCACTGACAATCGAAAGCTCAACTGTGGAGAGAGTCAGCAGCAATAAATTCCAGGGAGTGCACATTATAGAAGATCAGACCTTGGACCACCATGTGGCTCTCTGAGTAGGGCTAACAACACTTCCATTCACTTTCTCCTCTGGCTGAAAAGAGCAAGTCTCCCACCACCCATCCTTACCACATTCTACAGGGGCATACAGTTATATGGGAACTGTAAAATCGTAGAATCACCCTGCCTTGTAGGATGTTCCAGCTACAAGTGTCATGAAGGACTAATCATCTTGCAGTCTGTGCTGCTTGTCCTGAAATTTCTCTTGAGCACAATCTCATGTACAGCATTTATGTAAACGTATTATACAGTTTCTCTTAGATTATGTGTATGTACAGTATAGCCAACCATTTATGGCATACTAAATGTATATGTAATCGGTTAACCTCTCTCAATAGGTTAGCTCACTCTTGTTTCATACAAACGCAGCTGGTGCTATTTTGATATGAGTGTTTTGTACGCTGTGATGGATTATAAGATTACTAACAGACTGGTAAGATTTTAAAACATATTAAAAATTTATTTTCTTTATTTATGTGGTGAAATTTGACTGTTTGACTGCACGGTTTCCCGTAAATGTCCGTCTAGTTTGAACATGCTTCTTCCTCGCAACTGCTGTGTTAACAGAAGCTTTGAGTTCAAATATTTTAACTCAAATCGATATTTTGTGTCTAATTATTCACTTATGTTGCAAGTAGCCATGTAATAAGCAGAATAATGCACATCCAGCCTGTTGTTATCTCAGAATAGACTGATACTAGACTCCTGATAACCTCTTAATATATTGTGATGCTCTGTCTGGCCGAAACGATGAGACATAAATATAAAACCCATTATAAACGTGATATAAACATG
This sequence comes from Carassius auratus, assembly GCF_003368295.1. Lineage (NCBI taxonomy): Eukaryota > Metazoa > Chordata > Actinopteri > Cypriniformes > Cyprinidae > Carassius > Carassius auratus. Next base: position 92,097 of record NW_020525636.1, on the reverse strand, counting down.
ATTTTTAGTCGTGTCCTCTTTTGGAAGGCCAAACCGACACCACTTCAACATGTGGGGGCGTGTTAGAATGAGCCATTTTAGGAAGGTGTGGATGAGTCTTAACTTTTATAATGAATATCTCTTTGGATTTGAGACTTTAGTCTTTGTAACTTAACAGATCTTGTTTATGCATCAAGAGCGTGTAACATTCCAAAGAGAAGGGAAAAATTGAAATTGCATCATGACCCCTTTAATTATCATTATATATATAGGTCAAAAAGAATGTCAATGACTTGGTTAACTTAGTAAAAGAGACTTACTCCGTGATCAACACTTTACAAATTTGCCTTTTGTAATGTAATGTCACACATGATGTTCACAGCATGAACCCTTCAACAATAAGACTATATATATACTGTGCAATCTGGGTAAACATTTTTTCTTTCACCATCTTGTTTGTCCTCAGTGTGATGCAGATGTCTCGTTGTGATGTAAATGGTGTTGTGTTTCATCCCTTAGCTCTACTAAAATATTTATGCCCATGCAGCATTCTTCAGATGTTCTATCTGATCACACTGTGGTACAGTTTTGCAAAAAATATATATATACTTTGCGACTGCAGAGCGATTACTTTCTGCTTCATTCTGTTGTGTCTTCAGCAGGAAATTGAAAGTGAGATTCTCACCCCGAACACATCAAACTACAGACTTTGGTGTGCGTTTTGCATTGTGCCGTTATAACCATGCTGTAGTCAATTTACTTTTTTTTTTTTCTTTTTTGGCCTTCTCTGCACACACCATGTTTCTCTGTGCTTCTGATCTTCTGACGACACTCATAACAGCTTAGCCTCATCCCAGTTCCCACACAGAAATCTCGCCTTGCTTTAGAAGTCATTTACTCTCTGTTTGAAGTGTGGTTTGCAAATGCATTTCTCAACAATGAATCAACCAATCAAATAAACAACAAAACATTAAATAATGATATGTAGTAAAATGCAAACACAAAGGCATTGCTGCTTCTTTCATGAAATCTTAAGAACTCGTGATTGGTCTGCAAACAAGCAAAGAGAGCAAGATGGAAGTAAAAGTTTTCCTTGAATAACAGCCTAAATTTGGACTGTTTTAAGTCGTGGACAGATAGATTACCAAGGCTGATCTATTGGAAAATATTTTTTGTTGGCTGTTAAGTTTTTCTGTTTGGCAGTTGTGTCGTATATATATATATATATATATATATATATATATATATATATATATATATATATATATATATATATATATATATATATATATATAATTTTGAAACTCAATTGAAGTTATACAATTGGATAGTATCCCCAGTATCCTGTATTTGATAGCATGCATGAACACAGGTGCTTGACACACGTACACTAGAAAGAATCAACCTTGTCCAGTGTCTGCACCATTTCTGTCCACAATTTATAATTGATAAAATGCTTTTCTAATCATTTAGAGTTTCTGTTTCTCTTAATCCCTTTCACACAAGTCAAAGGTTGCTGCTGTTGCTTCATCTCGGCCCCCGAACAAATGAACAAAAATTCAGGGCTCATGTGTGAGTGTATAGAGTTAAAAACAGACATACTATTATCCAAACCCAGCACACGCGAAAAAGTAACTTTGGGCTTAATTTACAGGCCTATTATGCACTACCAAAGAAAAGCACAAAAGCCATTACATACTTGGCTCATTGCTGAAGCTAGTCTCCATGCACCTGTTTCTAATTCACGGCCCATTGTGTTCCAAGCTCTCTCTCTAATCTGCCCCAACCCTGAGCTGATGGGTTTAGCCAGTGCATGTGAAATGAACATCTCACCCACCGTGTTTTAGATGCAAAGGTGAAAACCCTCAACTTTCAGCTGCAAGAGTAGATACACCTGTAGGCTTCATTCAGAAGCATGAAACGGGATGTAGATGTCAGATCTACACAGACAATGCTGTTATCCTCGCCTAAACTTTCACCTTACGTCACATCACAATGATTTGTTTTTCCTGCAAGGCTCAGATTTATTTTGGGCAAACACATGCATTTATTTGTCTCTGTTTCCAGCAAAGCAACAAGAGGCTGTTATTAGAGTTGTTTTCAGCTGCGTTGTGTTAAAGAAGATGTCGATATTCATTTGACCCAGTGTAGCCTGTAGTTTTTATATTCTATTAACATTTTTTATGTCTTAGGCTTTACTTTAGGATAAGGTCATTTTGAGCTCCAAGTGTGCCAAAACAATTCTCCCTGTTTCAATTAATTCTTAAATGTCATTTGAGCATGAGAGACTGAGAGCTCTGCCTCATGATGGGGGCTTTGAACTTTAAATGCCACCAAAACACCTCACTCACGTTTCTGTCTATTGTATCTCTGCCAAAGTTATGGCTGGTTTAAGAGGTTCGTCAGTGTTTGACCTCAGTATGTCAAACACCACCGCAAGCAAAGCTTCTATTAGTCCAGGATATCTGTTCAGACATTGTGTGCATCCCGTGCCTATACCTCTCTAAATGTGTCTCAGCCAATCAGGAAGTTGTATTTTCAAATGTTGATCTTTGGCTAATACAAGACACTGTGTTTTCTAGACATTGTATTTAAAGAGCATATTGATGTGTTGTGCTCTGTTAAAATTATTAATTAAATTCCCTTTATTTGGTCTTAGCCTCAGCCTTAATAAAACCAACAGAAACCCTGAACTAGTGAAGGTTAGTCATTAGTTGACTATATACAAAAAGGTGGCAATGCGCAACATAGAAAAGTTTAATAAGCTGCCTTAATTTGGAACAAGTTATTATAGAGCATGTGTTAATAAAACATCCATGAGATGCCCACTGACATGTAAAATCTGATCTGAAGGGTGAGGAGTCAGATCTACTGTAGTAAAACCGGAGCACGCTGTATGATTTTACAGGCCTTTATGACTGTACATTTTTTATGACTGATTTTTGTCCGAGCTTTACAGTTAAAGGAACACTATGTGCAACTATATGTTACTGTAGGATACACATCAATTAATTATTTCATTAATTGATGAAATATATAATAACTTAATTAAATAACTTAATTATAAGCAAATTTATAATTTTGTACTTTTGAGAGATTATTTTTTTTCCTCGTTCTCAGTCAAAAATGACCAGCCTACAAAAACGTTCTTATACATTTCTCATTATGCGATATTATTAACAAATATTGGATTGAGTCGTGTTGTCAGCTCGTTTTTCTTTGATTAGCACAGGTTTTATATTGCATTTTAGATCTGACCGATTGTAGGCTTTGTTGATCTGAGCTTGTGCGCCTCAGTTTTAGAGTGAACAATGAACTGAGGTGGGTTTTCACAGCACCTGGGTTACATGCATTCATCAAAGTCTTGAAATACTTCCTCTAATGTGTCCTAAGCAAGAAAAAGGACATTATATGTATGTATGCATTTATGAAATTATTTATTTAAACAAAAAGTAGTTAGAATGCCATGTGCCAATTATATATGAAAAAAAAATATATTTTATTATTTGTATTATTATTATTATTATTAATATTATACATGACTTTAACCCACAAAGCCAAAAGCAAGCATGCATTTATTGGGAGAAACTGTCCAGGGCATGAAAACAAAGACATAACCAGTCAAACACACATATATTTACAGTTCTTTGTAAAATCATGTAGAGAAACTCAACTGATACTCTCAGTGTCAGGAAGCATTGACCTGAAAGAGCAACAGAATTGGGTTGGCCTGTGTTATTAGTCTAGTTTAGAGCGCTCATCTTTATCCTGTGGTGCCATCTGTTGATTATTCCCCTCATACAATTTATTTAATTAGCCGCACACTTGCTATTAGTGACACAATGTTATGGAATTGAAGAATGAGGGGCAGGACTGATTGCGCTGCAGATGGTTGTGATGTTCAGACAGATGGCATGTCAGGCTGATTATACAGCACTGCTGCCTGTTGATAAGATCGAGACAAGAGCGGATTTGACCTGCATAGCCAAACATGATTGAGATGTGACAGTGCAAGACTAAATCAGAAAGACTGCAAATCCTGATGAAGCTAATGTGTCAGTGTAGATTCACAGCAATAAACCAATGTTTGAGAAAATTACTATCAGATGTAATATTTGATGTATATAGCAATGCTGTGTGTGTGTGTGTGTGTGTGTGTGTGTGTGTGCGTGCGTTAATCTATTCACATGATGTCCCAATTAATTAATCTTATATTAATCACACATCAGTTTGGGCTGAGAAAATACACTCCAAAATAATAGAGTCATTATTGTTTAAATGAGAAACATATTGTGTAGCCATGAAAAAAGTGGCTTCATAAATAAACATTTTGATTCAACATAGAAATTATTGCACTTTTTAAGGATAAAAAGTGGTTTATATTTGCACAGACTTTTCAAAGGTGGCATGAATGCATTTACATTAAAATGGACATTAATATTTTAAAGCAATATTAAAGTTTGAACTTTTAAAAAAATGTACAACTTAAAATATTACTCTGAATATGAAATTAAAAGTCTCAGTAGGAAGAGGCAAGTAACTTAATGAATGAATGAATGAATGAATGAATGAATCTATTAATGAAACTTTCTTCCTCTTCCTCTTCTTCTTTGTTTTTTATTTTTATTATTATATATATATTTTTTTTAATAAAAGAAGGTTTTTAAAAGCACACTTATGTACATAATAAAGAGCGGTGACATATTCACCCTTCAAAGGATGAAGCTTTAGACTCATGTAACTGCATTCTAACAGACTCCATCAGTGATACAGTCAGTTGTCCTGCGTCATGGTCAACAGAAACTGCATCAATGTGAAATGAGGGACAGCTGTGGATGGGATGGTGCATTAAATACCTTAATGCTTTAACACATTATTTTTTACATAATTTATAGCATCAAATTAACGTGTGGTATTGACAGCCCTAATATGTGTATAATAAAAGAATGCAAGCTAACTAAAACCAGTATCTTTTATAATAAAATATTGCACTTTTATGTTTTATTTAAAAAAATGTAATTAAAAAATTTAAAAAAATAAAAAATAAAATAATTAAATGATACATTGTGATGCAAGTCTTCAGCCTTGTGTTATTGTCGAAGAGGTACATATTTTTTCCTTGACATTATGGCCTACTGATCTATTTTCTCATTTGGATAAGAACAGGCTTTTTCTCTGTCATTCCTTTGACTTTTAGAAACTGCACTGCAGTTCCCATCAGAAACACTCCTGGATGAGGCTCATTTATTGTTTGTGAAGGGAAGGTGCAGCGGGTCAATGATATGGGCTTTCTTGCCTTGTATTGTTTCTCTTAAAGCTTCTTGTGATCTTTCTCACGGTAACTCAAGGACATCTGAATATCAGCACTGTCACCAGCAAATGACAGATGCAATAGTGACACTGACCATCATGATTAATGGAGCTGTTTACATATTTCCTGTGATTCAGGCAAGCCAAGGACACTTTGATTTCTGATTTTCTTTTTTCCTCTCGCACCTGTAATACATTTGTTGAAACAGTGACTAATCATAAGTTGCAAGAACATCTTCCTTGACAGTATCTGCCCCATGCAGTTTAAATCAGATTAGTGGCTGAATGTACAGTTCATTTGTCAGTGACCTGTAGATGAACTTAACAAACATGCGCCTTTTTTTAAGTCCAGTGGTTTATAGATGCAATTTGGTTGGACAAATACTGGTTAAAAAATAATTAACATACTCGATGAAAATTCCTTGTATATTCCAGAGCTTTGAGAGAAATGTTTGGGTGGGTGAACACTATTCACATAAAACAGCAATATGCATGTATAGTGTGTGTGAAATGTAAAAAGTAATGGAACAAAAGCAATGTAAAGTAGCAAAATAATGTGTGTAATTTTGAACTTTGTGTTGCTAGAAATGGTGCGCTATACATTTCCATTTAGACAACATAGTGAGATATTGTTTTTACTTATTCATTAAGTATTACTCCTTATTTTCTTTACTAAACCATAAAAGGCATTCAAGTCTTTAATGTACCTTCATATAGTTATGGGCTGTTGAGGTACAATGTACAAGGATGAAGGAGATCAACAAAAAGGAATTTTAATTAGAATATCAAGGAGACATGTAAATAGATCCACATCAGATCAACAAATAAAAATCGACGAGAATGGACAAAATACCATAATTTCTGTAAAATGTTAAATACATCGCTTTCATTTAGCATGCATGGGGCAAAGCTGACAAGCAAAGCAATTAAATCAGCAACAGTAGCAGCTGCTGCTGAAAATCCAGCCGCCTGCCTGGTATCCCGCATCTCCCCTGAGAACAATTGATTTGAGCCGACCAGCGTCGCTCGGCTGTGATGACACTTGATGTCAATCACTAACATTCTGCTGGTTAAATTCAATCTAGCCCCAGTGTCTGTGAAACAAACGTGGTCCTCCAACTTAATTTGTCAATGACGGATAAGTCAATGCACTGCAAAGAGAGTAAGAGAGAGAGAGAGAGAGAGAGAGAGATCAGCATATCAGATGAAGCGACTGAGGAGCTACTGAGTGCAAAAGATGGCAGATGTTTTTGATCCATAAGCTCTCAAGCATTGGAGACCAGCATCTCACCGGGATTTTAAATGCAAACATAAGGGTTTGACTGAAATCTGTGTATTAACAAATGCTAATCACCCTGCTGTGTCTTGGCAATCTTCCTCGCTCTTGTTTTCCTCAAACCCTCGATTTAGTGTGTCTGTCATTGAGGACCACTTGATATCAATGCATCGTGAAAGCCTCACGGTTCATGATCTCATAGCATTATCCCGATAATGAATGACTCCTGTGCTGTCTGTACATGAGTGACGAGCCTCTATCAGCTTCACCAGATGATAGATCTCTGATGGAGACTTCATTAGTGTGTGTTGTTAGCTATACAAATAACTAATGCCAGATCGCACCCAGCAAATACAGACACTGTAAATCCCAGTCAGAAAAACACACAACTATAATTAAAAAGCGAAGGGAAATATATAGCAGCATATGCAGCCTAGAAGCTGAGAAAAGACTGGCTTTGAATGAGTCAAAGGAAAGTAAACAAACTGTGAGCACAATTAATTCATTAATTCCCATTAATTCAGAAGGGGTCTGCAGTCGACTTCTACAGACATGTGTGGCATTTCATCTGATCTGCCAGTTTTCTGTCAGTATGTCTGTCACATAGACTCATGATCATTTTGGAGTAATTATGAATGACATCGGTTTGGTTAGGAACATTTTTGTTGCAGTATAATTTGTACCTAGTTAAACAACTAAGCAACTTTGACTATACAACATTTTATGCTTGCATAGATTTTACAATGCAAACAAATATTTCCGACCCCATTTCTTTAAACACCAGGGCCAGATTTATTAACTAGTTTTCTAGCTTGCACCAGAGCGAACTCTCTTTGGGCTTTTGAAAACTACTGTCAGGATTTGCTGAAGACACTGTGAAACTTTAACAATGAAAAAGATGGACAGTTATTTTTGCTCTTTCATGTTTGCGGAAGACAGTTTGCTGGGATAAGGGATTACTTAATGACCAAAATGTATTTAATGACTGATTTTCATTATCTCTGCTTGTGTGTTATCCTACATTTCTGTCCCATTTTCAGACTTTTTATTTTATTTTAGAATTGTGAGATATAACTTGCAATTCTGACTTTCTTTCTTGCAATTTCAAGTAGGGATGCACCGATATGAAAATTTTGGCCGATACCGATAACTGATAATTATTGACATAGAACCTGATTACCAAAAAAGTCCTAACCATTAAAAGGCATTAAACACTTCAACATAAATCAAACATTAAGCAGCCTTACAAATAAATAAAATAATGCTTATATAATGGAAATAAGGACAACATAACTTATGTGTAAAAAATATATATATAAGTGTGTTGGTAGAGGTCCAGCATGTAAAGACTATAGCCAGAGATATTGTCAAAATCATTAAATATTGTCATTATTAAGAGTATTTGACATTTCCAATTAATGTAGACCTGTTATTTTCTGGCTATTATTATAAGGTTACTTTTATTATTAATTAGTGGTGGTCGGCGTTAACGTCGTTAATTTAGCTACTGGCTACTGTAATGTTAATCCAAGAAAATTAAAATGAAAATCACTTACTGCTGTTGACTGAAATACTTTGTAGTTTTAACAGTCAAACCAAAAATTATTCAGACACCAGATATATATATATATATATATATATATATATATATATATATATATATATATATATATATATAGCAAAACTGTAATAATGTGAGAAATGTTGAAGGTGTCTGAATAAATGTAGGTTTGATTGTATATTTCATTTTTACATTGCAGACTATCCAGTGCTATTTTACATTTAATTATTTGGTTTCTGTACCTTGACACCTACAAACTTGATAAAAACTTAACCATTGTGTAAATAGCATGAATAAATAAAAATAAACGATCATAGAAATTAAACAATTTCAAACAGGGCCCACTTTTTCAAGCCCTTGTGATGCATTTTGGAAACTGCATTTCTAATGCACAACCTAGCTTGATAAACCCTTTTTCAAAGACTTACTGTTTGTAAATTTTATTTGGGTAACACACATATTCTGAATGCCTCCTGCAGAATTCGAATGAGCCATTTTAATCTAGATTAATCTAGATTAATCTAGATTAATTTCAAGATCACAGTGAGATTAATCTAGATTTAAAAAATGTATATATGCCCACCACTATCATTAATTTTACAATTAATTTGCTTAGCAACAATTTCATAGCACATCACCGCAAAACTGACACGCTGTGACTCACAGCCTGTGAGAAAAATAAAAACAAAAAATTTTATTATCTTAGGCTACTCCTCAATGAAAATGTTTTAAAAATGTCTTTTAAAACAGGTTTAGTATAGCCTACAATGAATTATAGGTCAATGGCCTAAGTTAAATTGTTACACTTCATTAAAACTTTATCAATTTTATGCAACAACTTTCAAAAACAACCTTTTCAACATTGTTTTCACTATGTCCGGGCCACAAGAGAAGCATTAAAAAAAATAGTTATATATAAAAATATTAGGATATTTGTCTCACGTCGTCTCTGAGAGAATACACCCTGTTAATGTGTGCGTCGTCAGATGCCGAAAGCACCGTCAAGTTTTTACTTTCACTATCATGGTGAAAAACATTCACCGGCATAAGTTTGACTTACACAAAGTGTGCACGTTGCTTGTATGATATCCACTGGCTCGCCTTCACCATTTAAAACAGAAGTAAAATATTTACAATATTGCAATGCACCCACATTACAACCCGGATAGTCAGATGTGATGTGGACATGCTCTTGTCTTTTCCTTTAACAATGTGCTGAAACATGGCAAATAAACCCAACTAATTCATAACTTTTTTTTTTTCTTTATTACAGAAATATTCTTATTATAGTTATTAATTTTGTGCATTGCTGTTGTGCACAAGTTGCATGTGCTGAAGCTAAAGAGCTGAATGAACACTGGTAAACTGGAGTGCTACCTTCTTATTTAACACAGGAAATTGCATCATATATTCAGATATTTATACAACATAAATATAATATTACAACTTATATACGTACACAAGACCAAATGCACACATGAACTCGAACTAAGTTATGCTAACCAGAATGTTTAACTTCTGTTGTGTAGCGTTCTTGGCTCTTCCCACACTAAACGCGCTGAAACATGCTTGACTCATGAAGATCATTGGTGATTTGACTCTGCTCATGAAGATCATTGGTGATTGACTCTACTCATGAAGATAATTGGTGACTTGACCTTGCTAATGAAGATCATTGGTGACTTGACCTTGCTAATGAAGATCATTGGTGACTTGACTTTGCTCATGAAGATCAAGAGTGACTTGAGGTCAAATCGGTTAGAGGCGTGACTGGTTGGCTGAAGTTGCGAATAAAACGCAGATAAAAATTGGAGAACCCCAGAAACTGCTGTAGGGCCTTATGGGAATCTGGACTTGGCCAATCTATCACCGCCTTAATCTTGTCGGGATCCTTACATACTCCCTCAGAAGAGACGATGCAACCTATTAAAGAAACAGATTTGACAAAAAGCCCATTCTCTAGCAACCTTTGAAGTACTCATCTGATGTTCTAAACGTGTTTCTGGAGAGATGAAGAAAAAATCAATGTCATCCATGTAAACATATATGAATTGGTCCACCATGTCTCTCAGCACCTCATTCACGAGGGCTTGGAAAACAGCTGGAGAGTTGGAAAGGCCGAACGGCATAACCATATATTCAAAGTGCCCTCTGGGGGTGTTGAAAGCGGTTTTCCATTCACCCCCCTTCCTGATGCGGACAAAATGATAAGCATTTTGTAAATCCAATTTTGTGAAGATGAATGCTCCCTTAAACCTCTCGAAGGCTGAAGACATCAACGGCAAAGGATAAGTATTCTTCACCATGATGTTGTTCGGCTCTCAATTGTAATCAATACAAGGTCGCAGAGGACAATCCTTCTTACCAACAAAAAAGAATTGTGCCCCTGCTGGAGAAGAGGAAGGGCAGATGAACCCCTTTGCTAGAGAATTAGAAATATATTTCTCCATGGCCTTTCTCTCAGGAATAGAAAGAGAGTAAATTTTGCCTTTAGACGGGGACTTACCTGGTAATAACTCTATGGCACAGTCAAAGGGACGATGCAGAGGAAGAGAAGCAGCACAAGACTTACTGAACACATCATCCAGGTCCTGATACTCTGCGGGCATGTTTGAAAGAACCTCTGCCTTCTCCTGAAACACAGAACCAGGCACAGAAGAACAAGGAGACACCAGACAGGACTCATGGATTGTGTTTAGCCAGCCAAGGGTGACCTAGGACAATGGGTGCCACGGGGGAGTCCAGGAGAAGGAAGGGAATAGTTTCAATGTGATTTACGGAGGTGATCAGGGTTATGGGTCCAGTAGTGAAGCTGATGTTGGGAAGTTCTTGACCGTTGAGTGCCTTTATGGAGATCTGGTGTGAGAGAGATATAATGGTGAGTTTTAACTGCTGTGTAAGATTTGGGTCGATTAAATGACCCTCTGCTCCGGAATCCAGGAGGGCTTGACAGGAGTAGTTGTTGTTGTTGTTGGCCCATCTCAGAGAGTGGATGATGAGGACTTCCCGGCGAAGATCCCACCCAATAGTAGCCCCAAGTTTACTTACCGGGCTTGCTCTTTTACCGGGCAAGAGAGTAGAAAATGTCCAGAGCCACCGCACTATAAACAGAGTCCCCGGGACCTTCGCCTCTCTCTCTCCTCCCGGGACAGCCGAGCTCTTCCCACCTGCGTGGGCTCGTGAAAGATGATGGGGCTGACCATGTTCTCTGTGCATTGGCTGCCAGCACCAGTGTTGCCAAGGAAATGTGTAGAACGGGTGTGCCGCCCCAGTCGTTCAAGGAATAAGGAATGCTCTACAGAATTTCGGCTCACCGGCATAACTGGGTAGGCGGGGCTCCGGCCAATGGCTTGACTCAGGGGCAGCTCAGGGAACATAATGGTTAGCTGTTGGATCTGCTGGGTGAGCTTAGACACCTGCGTCACCAGCTCTTGAACTGTAAGTCTGGTGTTGACGATGCTCTCCTGCTGTTGATCCATTCGGGAGACACTGTGGTGAATGAACTCTGATAGAGCGGTTGAACTTGCTGCTTCCATGGTTGGTCAGATCGTTCTGTAATGAAAGGCATGTGTAAGGAAGCAAATGCAAGTGTGAGTAAATTTAATGAATTGATAAACAAATGATCAGAGGATAACCAGCAAGACAATAGGATGGGGAGAGATAAAGTCACCGGTGGACAGGAAGTTGAGGTGGAATTGAACAGCTGGAGAGTGTGATGCAGGAACTGAGATGAGCGATCCAGTGGAGAGGTGAGTGGATAGGGTTCCAGAACTGCAGCGATCCAGTGTAGCAAACAACAGGCAGAAACAAGGACGAAAAACCAGTCATGTATATAGGGAGCTTCAAACAACGATCTGACAAATACGAGACGAAAGACAGGGCAATAAATTGGGAGCAGGTAATAAGTGGCAGCTGTAGCTGATGAACAGTGAACAAAGACACCCACATGAAACGATCAGTGCAGACGAGAGACACACATAACTCCACCCACATAGTGATCAACAGATATGATGGTTCTACCAACCGTGACACCTACACAGTTATTTGCAAAAATAAATTATGCATATTGCATGCATAAAATCTATGTCCAAAAAAATAAATAACTGGTAAATAAAACACCTTATATATGGGTGGTGGTGTTGTTGCAGTGGATAAGACCTATGCCCTTGGTGTGAGATACCCGGGTTCAAATCCACTTTGAGACACCAATGTGTCCCTGAGCAAGACACTCAACCCCTAATTGCTCCAGAGGTGTGTGACCTCTGACATATATAGCAAATGTAAGTTTGTAAGTTTATAAAATCTGTAAATCTATCTATCTATCTATCTATCTTTTCCCTTTTTTTATGTTTTTGCTTTTTTATTTTGACTATTTACTTTTGTCTTACAAGTTTCAGTAGAGGTAAGTAATAAGTAGCTATGCAATATTTGACATCTGTTTTATAATGTTAAATGAGCAGAAGCAATATCCAGTGATACAAACTACAGTTACTGTTCTTCTTTCTTTTTCTTTATGTACTAAAAGGCCTTTAAATTCTTAGATTTGGTCCATAAGTTGTCCAGCATTGCCATAGGGGTGTTTGGAAATAATGAAAAAAAAAAAAAAAAAAAAAAAAACTGGTAACACTTTACGGTAAGGATAAATAAATTACCATGAATTAATGCATAAATGAATGTGTGAATTATGCATTACTTCATGCATTAATATCTCATGAATTAACAGGAACTAACACAAGCTCATAATCTTTCACTAATGACTTCATAGATGAACACTTTAATTAAGACATTAAGTAAGGTTTGTACATCATCAAGATTTATGATTTATTACACATGATCATGGTTTTTTCTGTTCACAAAAAAAAAAAAAAAAGGTATTTACTATACATTGTGGATAAAGCTATGCTTATGGTACAGCATTATTTTGTGCATGCAAGACATGTTTTTAATTATTAAATGAATATACTTAAACACACACACACACATTACCTCATGCATGCATACAGGCTAGAACAGTATATCAATTAATGTGAGAACGAATGTTTTCCTGAAATATGATATGAGTTATCAAGCTATCTTCATAGTAGGTAAATAGACAGACCTTAACATTGGCCAGTCACAGCATATATCATGTGAATTTTGTTAACGTCCAAACACAGTAGTCATCATAAACTAAGCATTAACTTCTCATGACTTCATCATGTTTGTGGCCCTTCAACTAAAGTAGTGACTTGGTCCTTTGTAATACTGATAAACAGTCTGATATTAATGATGCCATACTTGTGAAATGACATGAATATGAACATGTACTGTGGACACAAAGGGACTTAGATAAAAACATTCTGCTTTATTCTTAAACAGTATAACCCAGTTAAATCAACAGCAATGCATGAGAAGAGCTGAGAAGGAATTCAGTATACATACCACGAACCCTTTAGAACCTAAAGCTAAAATAGGCCGTTTTCACTTTTTTTTTTTTTTTTTTAATTATTCTTCAAGTGCAGGGTGTAATTTTTCTCAGAAAATGATTGGCTTTCAGGGAATTACAGGTGTTTTAGTAAATATAATTTAATTAGACAAAAAAAAAAAAAAACACGTGAAGAATTTCTCCAGGCGTTTTTGGATCCTTCAATCCAGTCATTTAAATGTGGTGCTCTCTGAAGCAGTTCCTTTCTAACTACAAGCATTGTCCTACATCACATTCCTGGCACTTCCATGGGGTGCTCCTTTTGCATCGTATGCAACTCTGTGAATCACTCACGGGAACAGGCAGATGATTGCATCTATCTCTCGGGCTGCCATCCAGGGGAACACCTGTGAGCTTAGCATCTAGCTGCTCCTGAAAGTTTTGCCGAGTCATGTGCTTGTTATGGTGGATGGCACGCAACACTTTGTTTAAAATTAAGCAGTTGGTCACTGCAATGTCCAGGAAAATGTTGTACCACTTCCGTGTTACGGTGCACCGACTTTGTTCCGAGCATCTTGTTGGAGGTGTTAACTCCTCCCATATACTTTTTTTTACATCTATGTCTGCGACCACAGCCCCTCTGAGATGGTGTTGTGTTCAATGTGGATGGCTGGCCCATTTGCTTCTTCGTAGGTAACTGGAAAAGACAAAAATAGAAGCATGTGTTAAAAACTCACTATAAATTCCTAAAAATACTTTTCATTATAAAGCAAATTATTAGTAAAAAAGTAACTATAATAATCATACAATAACAATAAAATAATAAAAAATAAAGCCTGCAGTTGCTTACACACACATGCAAACACATGCATATGCACACAAACACATACATGCACGTACACACATGCACACCTTTTTTTTGTGCCAGTTAATTAAAATAAAGATCGTTTAAATACACCTTTATTGCATGTGCACACTAGTATGTGTATTTCTTGTCAAACACTTAAATCATCCTCCACAATCAACACATGCATCGAAATGGTGATGTTGTAGATGGATGTCTGTCCATTTATTGTAGCTTCTCTTCAATTTTGGCATAATGATAGTCAGCTGGTTTACATTAAAGGCATTTTGATTTCCCCAATCAAGTATGATTTTTACATCTTCTGAACAAAATGTGAGTGGTCTATACAAAATTTACACCCATGATGTCAGGTATTTAAGGATGGTTGTCAAGGCATTGCTAAGTTTTGCAGAGTGGTTTTTAGTGTGTTGCCATGGAGTTTCTATGCATTTCCCAAAAGCATTGTTAGCTAGCTGTGGTCGCAAGTTCCACTGTTACCAACACAATTCAATGATTCAGTGTTTCATGTATATTAATTTAACCTGATAAATGTCACCGTCCCGTATACGGGACGCCTAAATTTACTTCAATATATTACAATTATATCCTAATCTAATCATGACAAACTATATATCGTTGGAAAGGTCTAAGACTCCTAAATAGATATTTGACCACGTTTTGTTGTTAAAAATTATGAAGGAACAGTAAAAGATTAATTTATAAAAAGAGTGCACCTCAAAACATATACATCATAACTGGAGTTCTGACCGTTGTTACAAAAAATCTATTCCGCTTCCTTTTTCCCTATCACATATTTTAGTAATCATCATAAATTATATATCATTTGAAAGCTTATATACTCCAAATTCATCTTATGAAAACCATTTTGAAATCGAACACTGCGTTACCATGGAAATCGTACTTTAAAATCTTTTAGCGTGGTCCTCCCCCTTAGTGGGAGGGGTCATATTCCAAATATATTACGGTCTTTTAGAATCAAAACTTTTCATAATCTTGACAAAATACATATCGTTGGAAAGGTCTGAGTCTCAAGATTCCATATTTGGTGGTTATTTTGTCATAGACATAATATTGAGAGAGAAATTGATACATCTGTGACAAACAAATGCATCCAAAAAATTCAATGGAGTTTCAATGGCCCCCGGTGGCTTTTTGTGGTATAACGCCTAAACAAAATTGCATATGAACCTACATTTTTTTCATATCAACTTCAAATTTGGAACACAACTTATTTAGACATATGGCTTTAATTTTATAGCAATTTTGGATTAAAACTTATTTTATTAAATATTTATTTTATATAAAATATAATAAAAATAAAATAATAAATGTATTTACAGTAAATTTAAACTTCTATAACTTTTTTATGCTTTCATTTTCTAAAATGATTTCACTTCTGCAATAATCTGCAGATTCTCTTCTTTAAAAAGAGACCAACCTTTGGTCTGTATTCAAAAGCGTTTATGATTTATAACAATTTAAGTGTGAATAGTGTACTTCCACGTCTATGTTCAAAAATGGGGGTGACAGTTAAAAGGTTAATAATTCAAGTAGTCTTGCATGCACAAAATAATGTTTTTTTGAGTAATGTACCATAGCTTTATCCACAATGTAGAGCAAAACATTGTTTTTTTTGTGAACAAAGAAAAACATAATGATCATGTGTAATAAATTATAAATCACGATGATGTACTCACCTTACTCAATGACTCAATTATGGTGTTGTTCATCCATGAAGTCATGAATGAAAGATTATGAGCTCATGTTAGTTCCTGATAATTCGTGAGATATTAATGCATGAAGTAATGCATAATTCACACATTAATTAATGCATTAATTCATAGTAATTTGTGGTAAACTTTAGGGTAAATACCCTTACTGTAAAGTTTTACCAAGAAGCTTTTGTTATTGGTCTTTCTATTTGTTGAACAATCTGCCAATGTTTAAGAGCTCGTGTTGTTCCTGACCTGCGTGACTTGATGTTTTTGTTTTTGAAACTTTTTTTTTTTCTCTTTTTAAATAATGAAAGTGAGGGGACTGGGGCCGTCGAGCTCAAAAAATACATTAAAAGTATCACAGCTGTAGTCTTCTTGATTTCTGTGCTTCATCTCGAGACAAATGAAATTTCTGTGTGAGGAACAGACAACAATTTAAGTCACTGAATATTGGCATTCGCCCCAGCTCTCCTTCATCACATCCATGAGAGAAATGGTGAAATCTTATTTGGGTCTTTTCAATGAATCACTTGAGCCAGTTCACAAAACCACATTGATCCAGTTCTTGAGTTCAGCTCACTGACTGAATGATCCGATCCCATCGGTTAATATCTCACTAGAGGCCAAGATTAGCTTCAACTTACTTAATCTTACTTAATCGTTCTGTTCGTCACACAAAGCTGGCGAATGATTTGGATTGAGATAGTTTTAGGAGTCATTTTTGAAGCTAGGAAGTTTTAGTTGGTCTACTTTGCAACAGCATGGAAATGAGAAACCAGGATACTGTCCTACAAGAATGACACCTTTCCTGTGAAATTTTGCAGTATTACACCATTTCATTATACACTATATTTATGTTAGAAGCAGACCGGAAAGATTGAATTATTAGGCATGAAATTATTAAAAGAGACAAGAAATTTGTTAATTTGCATTTAATAATTTCATTTAGCAGACCCTTTTATCGAAAACGACTTACAGGAGGAGTTCAGAAGACTCAAACCTGCTTTATTTATTTATTTATTCATTTATTTTGAATACTGAGGTCCAAAAATGTAGCTTATTTGGGATCATTTGCCCACCTGGAAAAAAGTTTGATCAGTCTGATCTGAAATGTGCATTTTAAGATGTCTCAAAATAAATAATTAGATAGCAATACCGTCAGGCTTTTTCATTTTCATATATCAGTGAATCAATAAACATTGGTTGCAGAAACTTGAGGTTGTCTCATTAAATTAAAAGGAACTACTAAGAGATGAAAAACTATATTGTAAAGTAATTCATTTGATCTGTTTGCAAATAATATTTGAATAGCCTAAATGACTATGTTAACCACAATCTATAAACACACACTTGCCAAAGCCACACGTGTTCTAGTGTAGGTCTGAGGATCACTAAAGTCTAACCAAGTTTATTACATTTATTTTTAATATGCAGTAATTGTATGCTTGGGTCTACAGTTGTTTACAGCCCTTAATATTAATGTTGGCCATTTAACATTTCTACCATAATTCAGTTGTTAAATGTTTACTTACTTTAAATCTCACTTTTTAACCATAAGAACTGAAGCTTTGTGCTGGAATTCTGTAAACAGTATATCATCATTTCTTCTTTTGTTCTAAGTAATTTTTACATGAAGAGTCACTGATTAGCTAATTTGATAATGTCAGTGAATCCTTTTTGTTGTTGTTGTTGTTGTACAATATCTTTGCATCATCTATACACAAAAAAATATTAGGCAGCTATATCAGAACTTTTATTGTACACCACAACTAAGAGCACCACGTGGGTCTGCATATGCCACAACTCTGGTGGAAGAGCAACTTCCCAGCAGAGCAGTTAATGTAATGCTTTAATACAATGCCATTCCTGCCACCAGCATGAGCTAATAAGCTCTTGGATTTAAGAACAGTGTCACCCCAACTGAGCAACTTTGCCAACTTACAAAGAGCGGGACATAATCCAAATGATTTTTCAAAGGAAATTTAGAGTGTTGTCTATTGAATGCTAGTGAACTTCAGGAGAAAAAAAAATTGTAATGGTTCATTCAATCCTATATCTGAAATTGATGTGGAAATAAATCTCAAGAAAACATCTGAATTCCATAAATACTGTTTTTCTCAACCAGTCTAATACATTTATGCAAACTAAGGTCAATGCTTTCAGCAATGTTAACACTGCAATCTGACCACTTAATGATTTTCTGAAACTAACTCTATATTTGTCTAAATAGCAAATTGTACTATATACTTGTACTCTAAACACTTAAATAAAATAAATTACTAATGCTAAGCCACAGGAAATGTTTATACTGATATCTATGAAAACCTGTTTCTGCCACAGAATAAAATGAAAATTCTTCTTCAGGAACTTGAGCTGCGTTGGAGAACGCTTTGGGAACGCCTCCAGCATGACCGGCTCTGAGTCATGTGTGTTCTCAGACCAATGCATGGGCGAGACGTCAGGTGATGTCAGAGACCAGGAAGCTTAAAAGCACGTGCAGCAAAGTCGGCATTTAGCCTTCTGTCTTTCAGCAAGCGCACTGTGTGTGTCTGCACCAATTTGTTTGTGAGTCTTAATTAGTGTTGTTTGTCACTCCCAACATGTCAAAAACACCCTCAAAGACCAAGCACAAACCAAAGGCAAAGGGCAGACAGTGTTTCAATCTGCGTGTTCCTCCCTGTCCGTGTTACATTATGGGTGGGGATACACACAGTTTGTGCATTGCCTGCCTTGGAGCGGAGCATGCAGAGTCACCTCTCGAGGGAGCCAACTACGAGCTGTTTCCCCTGCATTTTCTCCCCTCCAGGAATGCTCTCTTTGCAGAGGGAGCATTTGCTAGCTTTCCCCGCATTGCTGGTCGATTGCGCACGTGGAGTTATCAGTTGGATTTGGTGGAGGGAATGGAAACGGGCGAGTCCCTAACTTCTTCCTCACCCGCCAGATCCAATACTTGTTCTCAGGGAATGTAATGACGCCATTGATCCTCCCGCATTGCTCTCAAGTTCTGGAGGCTGCCGGGTGGGGGCAGCCTCTGCCGAGTACCAGCTCCACGTACAGGGAGACACATAAACAGAGCATCACCTCTTGCACTCCCTCGTCTCGGGACTGTGGGTCTAGGTGGCAATCTGGGTCAGGGGCCTCCAAGCCTAAGCCGGATCTGCGGGCCATCCTTAAGGCTAAAATGTCCTCAGCCAAAAAACCCTGACACCAATGGCCCAGGGCTTATGAGGGCAGTCACCTCTGGGGCGCAGCAGGGTTCACTGCATTACACGGTGCCCGTCTCTCCTCAATGCCCTCAGGAGATCGTCATGCCGACCCTGCCGGTGTTACAGGGTGCTGAGAGGCTTCCCACCTTCGCTGAGGTCTCTAGAAAGGTTAGTTTGGTTGTCTCCTGCTGGTCTGCTGTTCCAGGGAACTGAACTAGCTGTTCTGAATACACCAGAGATCAGTCTTGAAAGACTGATTCCCTTAGTAGACCATTTAGCAGCATGGAAACTACTGTCAAATGTGTCTCAATGGGTTCCTGCACACTGTAGAATGAGGCTACAGAATCCAGTTTGGTTCTCCTCCTCCTCGGTTCAATGGGGTTACTCCCATGCTGGTCGGTCCCAAGCAGGATCTGGTTATGAAGCAGAAAGTGCACACTCTCTTGAGGAAGGAGAAAATCGAGGTGGTCCCTCCTCATGACATAAATTCTGGGTTCTACAGCCGGTGCTCCATAGTTCCAAAGGATGTAGGGTTGTGTCCCATTTTAGATCTGTGTTTATTGAACTGCTCAGGCAAGCGACTGCATTTCAGGATGCTCACTCTCAAACAGGTCGTGTCTCAGATCAGATCCGAGGACTGGTTTGTCACGTTAGATCTAAAAGACACACACTTCCATGTCTCCATCCTTCCCAATCACAGGAAGTTCCTGAGGTTTGCTTTTGGGGGCAAACCGATATTGGGTTCTTCCCTTTGGCCTTGCACTCTCATCCCACACTTTCAAGAAGTGTGTGGATGCAGCTCTACCACCGCTATGACTCCAGTTCATCCACATACTGAATTATATCAACGATTGGTTGATTTTAGCTCAATCAGAGCAGATGAGAGAGCTGGGGTTAAGACTAAATGCCAAGAAAAGTGTGCTTTCTCCATTACAGAGGACCACTTATCTAGGCGTGGTGTGGGATTCGACCACGATGCAGGCATGAATGTTACCTGCTCAGATCGAGTTGATCCTAACTGCAGTCGCGAGAGTGAGAGAAGGCTAGTCATTCACTGTCAAGCAGTTTCAGATACTGCTGGGTCTGATGGCCGCTGCATCCAAAGTTATACCTCTTGGCCTGCTGTACATGAGACCCCTACTGTGGTGGCTCAAGACCAAGGGGCTCCCCCTGAGAGGAAACCCACTTCGCATGATTAAGGTCACATGTTACATTAGCGATAGACACGTCCCTCACGGGCAGGGGTGCAGTCATGAGTGGCCAGCCTGCCCGCGATCTGTGAAGTGGTCACCATCTGACATGGCATATAAACTGCCTGGAAATGCTGGCCGTGCTTCAAGCACTACAACATTTTCTCCAAGACCCAAGAGGTCACCATGTGTTGGTGGCGCGCACCGATAACACAGTGGTGGTCTCCAACATCAGCTACCGAGGAGGTCTGTGTTCACGCCATTTGTACAAACTAGCATACCAGATCCTTGTGTGGTTCCAAGATGAACTCCTCTTGCTGAGAGCAGTTCACATTCCTGGGCATCTCAACTTGGGAGCAGACATCCTGTAGAGGCAGGGGCCGAGCCCCGGGTAATTGCTGCTTCACACCGAGGGGGTGAGGCAGATTTGGAGAGTTTTTGGCCATGCTCAGGTGTATCTGTTTGCGATTTGGGAGACATCACACTGTCCCCTCTGGTACTCTCTGACTCATCCAGCTCCATGGTACAGACATGGTGAGGCTTCGTCTGTATGTTTTTCCCCACGATTGCTCTACTCCTGTAAGTTCTGGAGGGAGTGTGCCGGGATGGGGTCTATCTGCTACTAGTAGCCCCATTCTGGCCGGGCCAAGAATGGTTCTCAGACCTGATTTTCCCCCCTCAACGGCTCTTCCTGGGAGCTCTATAGTCTAGCTATGGAAGTTATGGGTGTGGCCTCTGAGGGGGCACAACTCATAGTTTCTGGTCTCTCAACCGAGGTTGTTGAGACCATCCTCCAATCCAGAGCTCCTGATTGGTACAGTGCTGGAGTTCCTGCAGGCCCACTTCTCCACAGGGTTGACCCACTCCACCCTGAAGGTCTACGTGGTAGCCATTGCAGCCTACCACATCACTCTTGGTGGCCAGTCAGTAGGCAGACACCCCCTTAGATATATTTCCTCTGTGATGCGCTATGGCTGAGGTCTCCGGTACGTTCTCGTGTCCCCAGTGACCTAGCTGTGGTGTTAGAGGCTGTCTGTAGGCCTCCCTTCGAGCCTATTGAGGAGATCTCTGATCGCCTTCTCTATATAAAGAATGTTTTCCTGTTGGCTATAGCTTCTCTTAAGAGAGATGGGGAGCTACAGGCCCTCTCGGTGGCCCCGCCCTTTATAGATTTTGTGCCTAGCCTGGCCAAAGCTTTTCTTTACCCTCAAGTGGGGTATGTCCTTCTTCTACACCATGGCATGTAATACTCCAGGCCTTCAGTCCTCCTCCATTTAGGTAGCCAGACCAGAAGAAGCTTACAGTTTTGGTCACTTTGGTACATTTCGTGATTTATTATTGACATCTGCAAAACAGTAAGTGCATTTCTCAAAACAACTCAAAAATGTTCCTGTAGCTCAACTGGTAGAGCACTGCGCTAGCAAGCAAGCAAGCGCAAGATTGGGGGTTTGATTCCCTGGGAACACATGATATGTAAAAATTGATAGCCTGAATGCACTGTAAGTCGCTTTGGATAAAAGTGTCTGCTAAATGCATAAATTTAATTTAATTTTAATTTAACTCGTACAAAGAGCAAAACACCATGGATTACCTGCTAAAGCCAATTTCTTGCTCAAAATCCTTAGTTCATCTCTAAAAAATAAATATCTGTGTCAATGAACATGTCAGTGCCATCAAAATGACAAGTCCTTGTGTCATAGTTTATGGATAAGACAGTCAAATCGCTGTTTTGCTATTTTGAGAAATGCACTTACTTTTGCAAATCTCAAGGATGATTCGAGAAATGTATCAAAGCAACTGAGATAAAATGTAATAAATGACTTAATTACAACATAACAAAATTTTTATTCATAACATAATATTCTTGGGATCTTAACATAACAAAAAAAATGTATCATTATTTAATTTGTTCGTCATCTCAATGTAATAAGTTTACTTAAGCTGTAATAAGAAAAAAATAAAAAAAAATAAATAAATAAAAAACACATGCATGGTTCGTTTTTCTCAGACCAGAATTAAACTTCAAGTGAATTAAGATGTTTAAAAGAAAACAATATGGACTATTTTATTTTCTTTGGAATGGAATTTGACATAACTGAAGTAATAAAGGGAGGAACATAAGTGTGGAAGCATATGTTGGGAAAAAGTGCAGAGCATCTGCAGGTGTTAATCAGCCAGTATATGAGAAATCACATCACTGTGAGAAAAAACACTTTACAAGCCATTCAATTCATCTTAAACCCATTTGATTGCTTGCTACTATAAATTATGTGTATGTTTATTGTTTTTATAGCATGCTTTTTATTTTTTACATTTTTCCATAATCCAATATTTGGCATTCAGACATAATTATGTTTTAGTCTTTGGCTAGGTAATTTAAAATAATGTTGTTGTGTTTTTTAAGTTCTTTTTTTTTTCTTCTTCTTTTTTTTTTTCAGGCAAATGGAAGTCAACACATTACATTCTTTTAATTAACAAAACAATGCATTAAAACAACCCCATTTGCACAACTTTGAAATTCTTCATAATTGTTTTAAAAGCTATTTGTTCCATTCAATCAGAATTGAGAAGTGCTTTGAATTCAAGGTTATATGAAGAATAAAAATAAAGGTAGAGAAATGTGAATAGCAATGGAAAAATGTCCAGGCACTTTCTAATCTATCAAGCTAGAAAACTTAGGCGTAATTGATGTAAGAGCTGTTTTTTCTAATGAATTCTCTCTTGACATGAACATTTCTCTTTCTCACATTATGAAAGGAGTTGGATAGATGGCAGAAATTGGCAGGCAGCATTATTATAAGCCAACAGAGAATAAATATTTTAATTTACACCTTTACAATGCATGCAAGAAAAGGATTAAATAATTTGAAACCCTACCTTGCAAATAAAACAGCAACTTGTCAAAACTTTCCAGAATTGGGTCTGATATGACCTTTGAGATGTTATGTTGATTTTATTTGTTGTCATTTTTATGTTGTTGTTGTTGTTGTTTTTTAGGTTCTACATTGATTTATGTTGTTGTTGTTTTAGGTTCTAGGTTGATTTTACATGTTTATTTTTTATTTTTGTATGTTATATTTACATAAGGTTTAGGTTTCAGGTTGATTTTTATAACTTTATTTATTTATTTATTTGTTGATTTCAAGTTGTTTTCATGGTTGGCATAGCAACGCTCTGTAATTTAGGGTGGCCACTTGCAATATTCCCCTAAGTGTTTTGTTGCTGCATTCATAATTCATATTCAAAGTGTCATTGAGGAAGATTGGGAGGGAACTGCGTTTATTTTGACACGTCTGGTTAAGAGAGCACAAAGGCTCCTGAGCGCAGATGCTGAGATGAATAAGAGCTGTTAGCAGCATAATGAATCCTTTGGCTGATTTGCTGCAGTTGCCATGTGTCATCGTTTCAGCAAAGGGGCCCTAAGGAAAGTGCTTCATTACTGAATCTCTGTTGTCCCTGTACCTGCCTTGATTGTACGTGATTAATCGGGGTTATAACATAAATTAGCATAATGTGGAACAACATGGGCATTTCATGATAGCCAACAAATAGCAGAATACTAAATGATCATTTCTCACTTTGCTTTTGTATGTATGCGGATGAGAATAAAAAACTAGATTGCTTTGGAGTATACTTCACTAACCTTCATAAACATGAGACAAAGGTTTATTTGTTTTGTTGCAAAGGATTGTAGACAAGATCAGGAATGATTAGAAAGTGCATGCATGTATTTTTATTTTGCATTTTGTATTGAAATTCAAGCCTTTATATATAATTAATATTATGAATGGATGAATGGATGGATGGATAGGCACCTATTAGGGAGTGCAAACTTTATCCAAATATGAACACGTTGTACATATTATTTAAATGTAAAATTGTAATGTATGCATAATATCACAAATTGTATAATAATTTGTCATTTAAATGCAGTGTTTTCACATTGTGACTTTATAGTACAGTTTTTAGTCATATGGATGAGAAGGAAGGAGACCAACGTCGGCTTCCTGAGGCTCGTGGGTATTTTATTACTTGAAAAACAACAAACAATCGCGCCACATGTGCATACACTTCAAACTACTCTTCTACTTCACAATACTGCAGCCTTCATATCTCTGGGCTTTCAGATCGCTCCCCAGGAGTCCTCAGCTCTTTCTCCTTAAGCAAGTTTCCAACTTTCTTTTATACTGCCTCCTCATGCCAATCACTGCAATGAGACCCAGGTGTTTAACGATACCCCGGCACAGTTTCTCCAACCTGACCGCTCGCCCCCGCCACCTGCTGCCTTTTCCTCACAGAGACCTCCGCGGGCTAACGGCCACCCCCACACAATTATTTTGACCCCTAAATTTGATGGATATGGATATTTACGGGGTATTCCACTATATCCTCGTGCACACACCTCACTTTAACCCGCCTTTTCCTCCCAGAGACATCCGCGGTCAAACACCCCAATAACTGTTCAAAAGCTGGCAAATTGGTTCCCAAAATTAGCGGATGCCGGAGGCACGGGCTATCGGCCACCTCCACACAATGCTATATGGCTTTTACTGGCTATTCCACTATATCCCTGTGCACACACCTCACCTTAACCATGCGGCCCATATACAATGCCCCAGATTGTATCAGGCTTTGATGGATGGAGGTATGGCTACAACCTGAATTTACCACGGCCCGATAGGTACCCCCCTTAATACTCACTGATATTTGGTATAACCTGGCTTGATCGGGGGCGGCCTGCGGGTCGTCCGGGATCCGGACCAATGTCCCCACCTCCATAAGTGGGCACCTATCCACGAAATGGCCTGGATCCCCGCAATGCCGACAGGCCGGCCCAGGCTATCCCGCTGCCCTAGTTGCAGGAGGTGGGTCAAAAGATTGATGTGGGGAGGCAGTAGGAGCCTCATCAGGCCCCTGCAGTTGAGGTGACCACACTCCACAGTTGGGGCCTCGGGACCCAGCTGCTACCTCGGTCCCATCTTCCAGTGGTGGAGCGGCCCTAGGTGGCCTAGCAAATCGGACAGATCCTCTCAAACAGATCCAGCAAGGCCTCTGGGTCATCCGATGCCCCCATCTTGGTGAGAGACATGTGAGCGGCGGGGATGGAACTGGGGGAAGCTGACCTCGTCCGAACCTCCCGGTCCAGCAAGCTCTGGAACAGCTTGCGGCCCTCCTGCTGAACCCGCATCATTGCCTGGATCCGTTGTTCCTGATCTACCTTCAAGTCCAGCAGAGCCTGATGGTTTTCTTGGTGAAGACCCGCGAGCGATGTGATGATCTCCGCAAATGGCGATCCCGATGTTCCTGACGGAGTTTGCATAATACTTGCAAAACAACAAACAATCGCGCCACATGTGCATACACTTCAAACTACTATTCTACTTCACAATACTGCAGCCTTCGTATCTCTGGGCTTTCAGATCGCTCCCCACGAGTCCTCAGCTCTCTCTCTCCTTAAGACAGTTTCCAACTGGCTTTTCTACTGCCTCCTCACGCCAATCGCTGCAACGAGACCCAGGTGGCACTTGACCCACTTACCGCCGCTCATCTCCTCACTCTCCCATCGCTGACCTCACTGTACCAAGCCTTCCCCACCACAGACTTACACTAGAATGATTATTTTACTTGTATATTTGCATAATTTTTGTGCCGATGCAAGTTGTTATATTATGTGTATTTAAAAAATGTCATATGTCTATAATGTAGTTGGAGTTGTTGTTGATGATGATGATGATGATGATGATAATCCTGACAACAATAACGACGGACTAGTCAGATGTTTGGTAACTAAGGTACTGGGTTTGAATTTGCATGCTGACTTGAAAGTGATTTTATATTTTCTTAAAGTGGTTGTTAGCAGGTTCCAGCTCTAACATGTGCAATCATGCTGTTATTATATCATCACAACAGCGTGACCTCACAGGTACTGCTGCGATAGCACAGAGCTCAACAAGATTGCCATATAGTTACCATGGTGATAATGTATTCTGACTAAATAGCTTTGACAGAGATGCTGCAGGCTTTCAAACATGCAATCAGACTTACTATATATTGGCTGAGGCCTTGAAGTTTTGATAGTCCATTAAAGATTTACAGTGTAAATCGATGCTGTTTTGGACCCCATTGACATTTATTTTAGAATAGATACAAACATAAATTGAAAGATGTTGAGGCCAAAAACATACTTTCGCAAAGTAAAGAACTTTACTCCCTGGAAAATCTCCCTGGTTGCTGCTACCCCACCAAGCATATAAAATACCAAAAATAAAAATATTTTTTTTTATTGAAATAATTCTGCAACATGACAATAGAAACAACAATACAATTAGAAATGGACTTTAAAAGACAGAACTCCCACTTAATAGAGACCGTCTGGGTTTTGTGATTCTGGTTCACGAGCCTTAATCCATGCAGGGCTTTTCAGAAAGTCAGCGCGCACCATTAGTATATTTCAGAGTGACAGAATGAGATTAATACACAATTTTTATGCTCAAACTCACTCTACTGTAACCTAATGCAGATATTGTATATAATAAACTGACGCATAAATGTATGAGCCAGAACGCTGAAGTTGTGGGAATTATGGTCATGCAATATTGACTGACTGATGGGGGTGGTGGGGGGGTGACTGACAAAAGCATTCTGGAATATTTTATGCTTAACAGATCTTGATCTCATTCACAAATATCCTATCGGTTAAAAACATAACATGAAAATATTGAAATAGAAAGAGAAAGAACTAGTCCTTATTCACATGCAATTACATACTGAGAGCAGCTCCCTTATGCATGAAAATTCTATGCAGTGTTAGAATGTTCACGGGAGCAGGCGATACTGGACACAAAAACTTGGGAGTGGAACACACACTTTGCAGGGAGCTGTGTTCGACGAGGGGGTGCATAATCTAGCAGGGGTGCAGAATTTGCCACAGCGCCTAGAAAAATTGATGTATATTCTATTTAAATAAATATGAGGCAAACGTGTGAATACATAATGTGCACACTTTTGGAGAGAAAGTTTGTAAGCTGTGATGCAAAGCACTGATCAAACGTAAATGTGATTGTACTGTTCAATGCAGCTCAGAGATGCCATGAATGCATTTACACTGCAGTTGTGATTGCATAAATAATGTTATTAAATAAGATTAAATATGTTTTAAATATAAAATACAATGAATATAAAACTATTAATTATACTTTAAATATGAAACTAAAACCACCAGTAGATGGCGACAGGTCTTAATGAGTGAGTATCTGATTAACTAATTGAACTAATTCATTCAAAACGGTTGATTCGTTCAGGAATGAAGCAACTTGCTGATTTCAGATCTGAAAATTGAATACTACACTTGTATAGAGTACACACCATTCTGGTGCAAACTAGCTCAATATTATTCCTCTAAAAGAGGGAATGGAGCTTCATTTTTACTTTCATTCTTTATTTCTGTTTGTTTGTCCTCTTCTCTCAGTATGAATTATTTATCCTCCTCAAGAGATGAACAACAAGTCATCAGCCCCCTGGTGTCAGATACCCACCGTCAATTTTCTGCAGCACTGAATCTCGATTAAAAAGCAAAAAAGCCAAGATTCAGCCGGTGTGGACACTGCAGCTTCACTTGAGCATCTGTCTCAGAGCTGAGCCTCTGTGTAAAGAACAAACAGAAATATGCCATCATTATGCCGCACCGTAATGCTCCTCTCTGGGAAAGTGTGGGCCTCATCTTTTTAGTGACCTATTTTGTTTTTTAATAGATTGTCTGGAGGCTCGGGGGCAAAGCGGGCCACTGCACTGCAACCAGCATGCTGTGGATTAATCCTGCTGGTAGTAATAAGTAATGAACTGTCACAATCTATTATGACCTTCGCAATATCCCCGCTGCGAGGTTGACGATTGCTGAATTGTTTGCTGTTGCAATGGCACATCATTATGCGTAATCTAAGCATTTCGTGCAAGTAAACAAGGAGATACTGCAGACTCACGGTCACATACTAATTTTAAGGATGCTTCTTATTATGGTTACATCGCAGTCTAGATTACTTGCTCTTACACAAATGTTTATATATATATATATATATATATATATATATATATATATATATTGAATTTAATAATTATTAGAAGTCTTGGAGTTATTATTGAAACATTCAGGTATATCCAAACATTTTAAACATCTGTTTTATTCATTATACACCTAGTGTGTAGTCTAACTAAGAAACTAAACTAAATATATAGTCTATTGCTATTGGGACATTATTTCAATTAAAAATACAGTCTTGAGAATTATGTAATTCAATTCTTATATAATCAGAAAGTATTTATTTGATTGGTATACTGGTATTTGATTTGTTTGATTGTTTGTTTGATCATTGAAATACATTGTGTATTAATTAATTAATACATTTAAGATAGTATGCAAATGCGTACTGTTCTTAAAGGAATAGTTCACAAAAATATACATTTGCTTTAAGTGGACATAATCTTCCTTCATTTGAACAAATGTGTCACATTTCTTTACAGTTGCAATGAATGTAGAATATAAAATTATCCACAAATATCTTGAATCTGAACTGAGCCTGATCTGTAATGTTTCTGCACTGCGGTGGATTTGTACTGTACCATAAAAAGGAAACGGTTCTTGATTATTGCATAATGGGTTCTAGTCCAATCGAGTTTTTTCGAATCAAATTGCTATTGATCCAACTTTGTTGTCCTTGTGGAGCAAATTACTGTCAGACATCGAATGCCAAAATTGCTCCTTATCAAATCTAATCCAAAGTTGAAGACAATTAAAAAAGTCGAAAGTGATGATTGATTTAAATTCTATCTTTCAGTCATATATTTTTAGTATGCAGGACATAGAGACGATAATCCAAATCCCATGCAAAGATCAGACTCATAATGATCTGGTTGGTAATGCCTGCATGATAAATAGATACAGTAGTTTCTTGCAAGCTAAAATTACATTTGTGTGGAGTAGCTGAGGGTTTTAACAGAGGGATGCTGAAAGGGTAGCAGGTCACTTCATTAGCAAATCTACATTTGTTCCATTCCGCACTCTAATCATTATACTAATGATTTTTTTTTTTTTTTGTCTCCTTCCTATTCCCTTTTTTCTTTGCAATCTTCATTTTGCCGTCACAAATTGATGTGTAATGTATAACTTCTCAAATCTCCCTGTGTTAAATGTGTTTGATTCATTCTCTCTGGGCCTTGTAACGACCAGAATGACCCAGATGCTTTTGAGGACCCAATTACAGGCTCTTCTCTTTTCTCAATTTTATTTGACTTTCCATTAATACAACAGACTTTAGTGTCCCATTGCTTGTTTTTAATGCATCAGTCACAAAAAAACTGTGATATTTATTTATTTATTTGTTTGTAAGAACTATTATATATGCTAGATAAACAATTATCCAGTTTAGATTTAGCTTCTAGTGAGTGAGTGAGTGATTGAAAATCATTTTAAATTGTGTTACCAGAGAAAAAACATAATTTGGACTTTTTATACTATATTATGGAAAAATAAGATAATACTTTTTAGCAATTAATGATCATTTTATTTTGTTGGTTTTACCTAAATTGGTGTTTTAGCTGCATTCATATTTAAAATTGCAATCATGTTACCCAAATTATTATGGAAAAATATATATATTTAGAAAAATTTATGTATTATTTATTTATTAGAGGCATGGAAAATGGTACATCTTAAATATACCATAATAATTATTATAATTTTTTTTTTTTTTTTTTTTTTTTTTCAAATATAAAGAATAGGGATGGGAAGATTCCCCGATTCGCTCGGTGCATCGGCTTAAAAAGTTAAAGATGCGATGCATCGGTTTAAAAAGTGTGCATCGGATTCAAATTGGCTTTTGTATCGCAATGCATCGTTTCTAACATATCTGCATCGGTAAACCCAGATTTATTTCTTTATAATTATTAGTAGATAACTATACTTTCATTATTTAGAAAAGGAATAATATTTTTAGATTGTTTTCACCCTTCTAAACTGTTTTTCAAGCACGTCTCTCTTCACTGTTGCGTGATGACGTAGCCTTTCACAACACCACAGAGACCGGGGCGTGTCAAGAAAGTCACATAGATTAACATGGCAGAGGTAGAGCAGTTGCATCCTCCACCAAGTAATTACAAATCCAGTGTGTGGAAACACTTTGGCTTTTATAAGAAAGCTGGAAATCTTGATAAAACCCATCCAATTTGTAAAATATGTCGTGCCGCTATAAAATATACAGGCAGCACGACAAATCTGACAACACACCTGAAGCGCCGACACGGTGTGAGTTTGGAGACGCCGGCCGCCTCCTCCTCCTCCTCTCACTCGGATTTAGCTGAACCTGCCACTGC
This sequence comes from Carassius auratus, assembly GCF_003368295.1. NCBI lineage: Eukaryota > Metazoa > Chordata > Actinopteri > Cypriniformes > Cyprinidae > Carassius > Carassius auratus. The sequence continues at coordinate 61,226 of NW_020525636.1, read as the reverse complement.
TAGCGGGACGCCGGGTGAGCAAACCATCAAAACTTTTTTTCAATCGAAGTTGCCTAACAGTTCTGCTCGGATCAACTGATATTTCTTAAGAAAAACCTTAAAAGAGCATATTTAAGTTAAATTTAATCTGATGAGTCTGGTTTACAGCAGCCTGTGACTGCCTATACTAGTTTATTTTATTTTCATTATTTTTTTTTTTACATTTGAATACAGTTATGAAATAACTGACAATTTTTTTTTTTTTTTGATACTTCATATTATTATTGGTTATGTCAAAATAGCACCTGTTTTCTGTTCACTGAGTAAGCCTGTCTGCTGAAAGCACATTCATCTGCTAGCATGTTATGGAACATTTCTTCAGTTTACCTCTGAGCAGCATCCTTAATTTCTTTCACTGTTAAATGTTTGAGCTTTTAAAAGTTTTAGTAGGGACAAAACAGGAAAAAAACATTTGGTTTTATTTAATGTTTTTTTGCACTACCAAAGCTTATTTGTATAAGGGTCATGCACTACAAATCAGAAGGCACTTAAGTTAATTTATGATTTGTTGTCTGAAACAAAGAAATAAAAGTATCTGTAACATAATGAAATGCATATCATGATTTGTTTCATTGCATCATACCGCATCGAATCGTGTTGAATCGAATCGAAATCGGATCGCACTGCATTGTAACAGAGGTGTATCGTATCGTATCGCATCGCTAGCTGCTTCATGTATCTTTAATGTATCGTATCGTCGGCTATGCATCGAGATGCGTATCGCATCGGCCTCAGTTATGGAGATGCACATCCCTAATAAAGAACAATGTTCTGCTTATTTCCAGGTTTTAATGAATGGAATTCACATACAGAGTTTTAATGAGCTCATAGATGTTTGGACCTCACTGTATGTATGCATATGAATGTGAAAAACATTGTGTAACGATATGCAAACAAATCTCCATATTCATCGGGAAGAAGGAGGCGGGAACCGGCGCACAATCAAAAACGTTTTAATATTCAAAAGTAAACACAAAACAGCGCGTCAGCCCCTCACGGCGACTGACGCGCATAAATAAAAAGCAAACATAAAATAATGTCCCAGGCCTGGTCCTCTCTCGTCCTTCACGGTCGTCACTCCAGTTTTATATCCTTCCATCTCCTACGTGGGACTCGATACTAGCGGTGGGGCTCAGGTGTAGCTCATCTCCAATAACTACACCTGGCCTCACTCCTCGTTCCCACGCCTCTCGGCCCCGCCCCACTCGCCACATACCCCCATCGCCCCTCGCAGGCCGGGGGGTACCCTCGAGACTGCGCTCTACTCCCCCCCCCCCTTCCCTCCGGGGGGGACCGCTCACGGGGACCTGCAGGAACCTGGGGGTAGGACAGACGAGGCGAGAGAAAAGGAGATGGAAGGAGGAGCGACAAGGACGAGAGAGGGGAGAGAGGAAAAAAAAAAAAAAAATCCGGTTCCCAGACGCACTGCTGCTCGGCCCTCCACCAGCTGGGTGATCTCCTCCGCGGTGCCTGGCGGTGGCACTGGACGGCCCTCGGCGGACGGCGCGACACTCCTCCGCCGCCCGATGGACGGCGACGGCTCCTCCGATTTTGGGCAGCGGCAGGAGTCCCCCGTTCCCTGCCCCTCCGGATTCCGTCACGGAGGCGGCAGGCTCCGGCCCCCTGGCGAACGGCGCCGACTCCTCCGCTCCCTCACGGACGGCAGCCGCCCCTCCTTGTCGTGGGCGGTCGGCAGCGAGCTCGCCCGTCCCCGGCAACTCGCTCCAGCCCACCGCCTCGAGCGTCCCTGGCGGCAAATACCTCGCCTGCTCGAGGGCACCGCGGATTCACCACAGCGGCGAGGGATCTTCAGCAGCGCGTCCCTCCTTCTCCCGGGCTTCGGCACCACTGTAACGATATGCAAACAAATCTCCATATTCATCGGGAAGAAGGAGGCGGGAACCGGCGCACAATCAAAAACGTTTTAATATTCAAAAGTAAACACAAAACAGCGCGTCAGCCCCTCACGGCGACTGACGCGCATAAATAAAAAGCAAACATAAAATAATGTCCCAGGCCTGGTCCTCTCTCGTCCTTCACGGTCGTCACTCCAGTTTTATATCCTTCCATCTCCTACGTGGGACTCGATACTAGCGGTGGGGCTCAGGTGTAGCTCATCTCCAATAACTACACCTGGCCTCACTCCTCGTTCCCACGCCTCTCGGCCCCGCCCCACTCGCCACACATTGTTAGACTCTTTATGAATGTGGATACAGGCTGTTTATTGAAGTTAATATTTCATTGCTGTAATGCCAGTTTACAAAGCTTACAAATTTTACTTTTAGAATAAAACCCAGATTCAATTAGTCTTGTTTCCAAGTGGCACATGTGCATCATTTACATTCAGACCGATGAGTTGTCTGAAAGGTCAAATTTATTGATCTGCTCTACCTCCTGCTTTGAAAACGAATTGTTAGAAGCTCTGGCAATTAACTTTAAGCAGCAGCCGAGCCATACAAGTCATTTGTGCATGTTTTTTCCCCATTAAATCATGGATTTTTTTTTTGTGGAGATTTCCAGAAAGTTTGCTGTACAAAACAGCTATTTAACATTATTTATTACAGAGGAAACGTACTTGACAAATTATTAATGTTAATAAGATCCTGTGACAAATATGTTTAATATTACAGACAAATTGTCTCACACTGGGAGAAGATTTGTGTATTTTCCAAAGCCAACATCATTCAAAAGTCCTTTTGCAAAATTTAGAGCAACTGGAAATGTGTTTTTAATCATATAAATCATTGAAACAAATTAAATTTACAACACATTATTGATTACTTATGTATCATTCATGCAAAGCTTAAAACATAAAGTATATGATTAAATGATAGAAGCAGCTTTAGTGTTTGGTATCTCTCCAAAGTGTTCTGTTATTTTAATGTGTTAAATCATGATTACTAAAAATATAAAAAAGCTTGCTAATCCAGCCTGATCACATCCATATTTAGATATTTGCACATACAGTGGACACATCTTTTGTACCACTGGTTTGACATTAAATGTAAAGTATCAACATACTAACAATATCTTAAGGGGGGGTAATCCTACATAACTTCAAAAAGTCTTTAGTTTTATTATATTTATAAGAGAAAGATAGTCTGTACCTATTTTTCCCGGAAAAACACGACTGGCTGGAGGCGTGACGTGTGGGCGGAGCTAAAGAATCACGAGCGCGAGTAAGCTTTTGCGTTGAGAGCGTTTGGAAGCTGTGACATTACCGTGAGGAAAAAAACATCCAAAACAAACCATGACTAACAGTCAGATTCAGCCGTTTATTTATGATCCAGAATCAGATCCCGAGGCTGAAACTGAACGAGAGCAGCAGCAGCAACGACTCGCTCCGAGCGGGGCTCGAACCCGGGTCTCCGGCATGGGAGGGGACGCACTAACAAGGAGCCAGAGATATTTGAAGCAGTTTTACTCACCGCCTGCGGTTCCAACACACGATCATGACCCTTTTTCGTTGGGATTGCATCATACTTAAGAAATAAACGATGTGCAAATCCGTCGTCAAACTGGGCCTTGTTTGTAAAACAAGCATCTTCGAAATGCAGGGAACAAACAAAAACACTTGCACAACTCCGTTGATGCTCTGTAAAAATAAACTCCATCCACTGGTCCCTTAATGCTGTTTCTCTTTTGGTAATCTGTGCAGGGTTGTCTTGCCCTGGCAACCAAAAACACACTTCTTTTGTGACATTTGTCGACGCTCTCGCTCTGATCAGTGAAGGTCTGTTGTGCTCTCAGTGCTCTGCTATACGGGAGCGCGCTCTTCCGGCAGACGTGCCTCAGGACACATATAAGGAAATTCCGCTCCATCTAACGTCACACAGAGCCATACTCGAAAAAAACTTTCCCAAACTTGTGACAAACCGGAAGGAGTATTTTTGGAACAGAAATACTCCTTCAAACGTACAACTTAATTTTTGAAACTTTGTCCATGTTTAGCATGGGAATCCAACTCTTTAACAGTGTAAAAAACTCAGTATGCATGAAATAGCATTTCACCCCCCCTTTAACCTCTCTGAATGCCCAACAATATTTCTGTGAAAACTAAGACAAACCCCAGAGCAAAGCACCACAAAACCAATATTTCTGAGAAAAACCTGACACAAATGAGCGACCCCAACAGATCCTAAAAACCCACTTCACATTTTCAATTTGCCAAATGTGTCCTTTGTTGTCAAAGAGAAATATTCTGGTTAATTTACTCAACATATCTAAAGTGGCAGAACATGGCACCTTAAATGGAAAGACTTGTTATTCTGACATGAAACACCTGAAAGGGACTCAGAAAGATGAGTGTATGGCAGTGCAGAGGTTTCCCGCAGCTGTAATGATCCCTCATTAGTGTGCTACCTTTAGACATGCAGGACTGTCCCTGTGCTCAGATGTCAGGTGGATGATGGTGAGGTTCTCGCTGCTCTGATAATTTACTGACAATTGTGAAGCAACTGCTTGTTCCTTCTGAAACAGAGCAATTGCATTTGACGCACATTCATTGACTTTTTCTCCATGTTGATCTCGAGAGACTCACAAAACTAGACATAGAGTGTGAAATTTAATTCAGTCGACTGCAATGGTGTGATGGTTGGAGTCATTTCAGTCAGGTCTGTTTGATATAATAACTGACTGTCCAGTGCAGGAATGTTATTCAAAAAGTACAAAAGTCTGGTGTCGGTAAGATTTTTAAAAATATTTCTGAAAGATTTATCTTCTGCTCACATGGGCTGCTTTTACTTTATCAAAAATGCAGTAAAAATGTAAATTATTATCATTGATTTAAGTTTTTATCTATGTGAATATCTGTTAAAGTGTAATGTATTTCTGTGATGCACAGCTGTATTTTCAGCATCATTCCTCCAGACTTCAGTGTCACATGATCTTCAGAAATCAATATGCTGAAACATTTATGATTATTATCAATGTTGAAAACGTCTCTGTTACGTATTGTAACCCTTGTTCTCTGAAGGAGGGAACGAAGACGTCATGTCGGTGACTGACAAATTAGGATATCTCTTTGATAGACCAATCAACTTCGAGTGTAAACTAAGCGAGCCATGCACATTGGCATGCAATTCTTGCATCCAGATGTAGCTGATCACAGTGTGAGTATAAAAAGGCAGCAGGTGCAGTGCATACCAGGTTTTTGCTGAGGAGCTGAGCTGGAGACCCGGCTGCTAAGCGGTGGTACAGTAGCCAGACTAAATAAATTTGTAAAACACAAAGATTGTATGTTAAAAGCACATTTTAGTTTATATTCATGGTGTCTCAAAATAGCACAGTTCAGTACCTTTAGATGATCTTAAGTTTGTCTTAAGAAGTACTAAAGTATAATTTGTAGTATATCAAGTACAAAATTAGTGTGTGAAAAGAGATGTTCCGATACCCTTTTTCTCTTCCCGATACCGATTCCGATACCTGGGCTCAGGGTATCGGCCGATACCGAGTACTGATCCGATACCTGGGTGTATATCTGTATATACAGCTGTATATACTACTAGCCCTGTGTAAATTGCTAGAATTTTTTTATGGTGTGCTTCAGACAGATCCCTCAATAAAACATGAACAAATACATGGTGAACTACTGTATTTATTACAGTATTTTTATTATCTAACATGAATTTGACAGTATTATTTATTTTCTTATGCAAAAAAGAACTTCAAATGCAGCCAAAAATCTAACACCGCAAACTAAAAAAGGTATTTAAGTTTTACAATATAACTGTATAAAAAAACTGCAACAAATAAGTCTAGGAATATAAAAAAAGATCTATTAATCAGATAATCTCTAACAAGTAAAAAACAAGTAAAAAACAAGCAACCATCTAGGCATAATTATTATTATTATAGAGATGTATTATTATTACTGTAGGCTACAACAGTAGCTTTATATATTGTCAATTTACTCATGTAAACCAAACATTTATTTTAATGGGCTGCCATGAAGATCTTTGAGTGTCTGTGTTTATGATATGACAGTATTCTCAAATGAAACGGTAAATTCTCATGAAGTGACGGTTTATGCGTTCGTGTCCTCATGACACACAGCAGAGACTACAAAACAGCGAGCTCTCGCGCATCTGTGCCAGTCACCCACAGAGATGTAGATTTTGCGGGAGTAATATTTAAATAGTATTTTGCAGTTTAATATTCACAGACACTAGTATATATTCGGCTACTGTCTGGAGCCCTGCGTTTTGACTTACACGGAAGCGACTGAACGCAGTTGCCGGTACTGAATATACTCGAGAGTCTGTAACTACCGGTACTACAGAGACATACTGCTAACCACTGATCTATAATATAGTAGCGGCTTCACTGTCTTTTGGCAGTTTAGAATGTGATGAGTGATCCAGTCATATATAGATAAGGGCTGCTAACGCGTTTTCATTTCTTCTTCGCTGCTCTAAACAGGGGTTGCTTGTGGCAACACAGCACAACTTCCTGTGTTTTCAATGCATTTTGAGCAGCGAAGAAGAACCGTGCAGCGGTTAGGCAAAGCTTGCGGTCATAACTAGGTCTTTTTTAAGAAAATGGTATCGGATCGGTATATGGGTTCATGTACTCGCCGATGCCGATGCCAGAATTTGTTGTGGTATCGGAGATATTTCCGATACTAGTATCGGAATCGGAACAACTCTAGTGAAAATAGAGCACTTTCAGTCGATCACTTTCGGCATCACGACGGTGACTGAACTGGGATCCTCTACCAAATCGCAATGAATGCTGCTCCTTCCAGTGCCCTGTGCGAGCCTTTTTGATGTAGTCTGGTGCTCGCAACAGGACCCAAAGAGCAGCGTCCCACCTCTCTGGGTCACCTCTCGCTCATCCGCTCACAGTCAGGTTTGAGGGGGCCAGGGCAGGTGGGGCAGCCTGTCTACGCCTAGTTCCACGACAGTTGTGCTGCACAATATTTTTGTGCATTTTATTTTTCAGGATTCACAGATGAATAGAAAGTTCAAAAGAACAATGTTTATTTGAAATATGAGTCTTTAATAGCATTATATATCTTGTTACTTTTGATCAATTTTAATGCATCCTTGATGAATAAAAGTATATGTTGCTTTTTAAATAGATTTATTCAGCAATAAAAAGTATAATTTGTTCACAACAGTTGATCAAGTGTACTAAAATCTGCTATTACTTGTTTTAAAATTTTAAATATCACATATAAAATATTTAATAATTATATAAAATATTTTAAGATATATTAATAAATATTTTGATGTGATTATATTAATAGTCTAAAATCTAGCAGTAAATTAGAAAGTTTAATGTTTTAACCTTTATCTTTTTCGTTTTAGCCTAGTATTGATAATTGTGCATGTCCTCTTCACCAAAGCTTGACAAATAATCAAATAACTGGCTTGCAGAAGATGACTCTCTTTTTGCTCTCTCTCTTTTTTTATTACATCTAACAACCTTAAAATAAATTTGACAACCCCTGATATGTTGTTGTTATTATTTATTTATTTATTTATTTATTAGAGAACTCTGTGTCTCCAGGGGTCCTGCTCCTGCCGAGCAGCTGCCATTGAGATGAATGAGGATGTTACGATGGATTTCTCCAGGTATAGAGCTCCTCAGACAGACTGCAGGACGGCTGAATCCTGGACCTCACAGTAAGAGATTGAACCATTATAGGAGGGCTTGATTGTTTGATCTCCTGGAAGTGCAATAGTGATTTCCCCTTTAACCTTCTTCCTCTCAGCATGTTCTCTATAGCTATAGCTGGCCTTCTGTCTCTTTTCCAGTCTGTATATTGAGGGCGAGTGTGATTTCACCAAGTACAACATGTTCCTTGGTCAATATCCTTGTTGATCATGGAACAACATTGCAATCAACCAATCAGAATTGAGATATAACTTTTCAGGATGGTATTCTTTTAGTCTTTCAATTAGTGTTAGCAGCAATTTGTAAAAAAACATTGCATTGTTGTAATATATACTTTGGTTGTGTAGTGCAGCACATGTTACATCCCATTAATGTAGTTCAAATAAAGCCTATGTTGAATAAATGGCTTAGTCACGAATAATTAAAATAATGAATACAGTTTTGTTTACACTGTTGCTGATTTAGATCTCCAGTAAAGTACCTGATTGTCTTGGGATATTAGAATGAGTTTGTTCCTCTATTAAAATTACTGATATTTAAATATTACCCTTGTTATGACCGAAGTGTTTTTGTTCATAGAGTTTTATAGTATTTCATGCTTTATTTGTCCATGAGTGTTCATGTTATGTTTATACAATATAAGACTTATATTACTAGTGGTACTTTAATCTGCTTGACATACTGTATACTATTTCAACCATATAAATAAATAAAAAATGCATAGAACACTTAGTAGACATAAATTCAAAATGTTACCTGAAAATGTATTAATTAATGTAAAACGTGTTAATTAATTTGTAAAAAGTTGTAATTAATTTGTAACAATATAAAAACTTCGCAATCATGGGAAGAAGGAGGCGGGAACCGGCGGACATTCAAATAATTCTTTAATAATAAAATAAACCTAAAAAAGCACGACAGCCCCTCACAGACGACTGCCGCACACAAACAAAAACCAAACACAAAATAAAGCCCAGGCCTGGTCCTCTCTGGTCCGTCACTGTCGTCGCTCCTCTTTTGGGACTCATGACCGGTGAGTGGAGCAGGTGTCACTCATTTCCAAATCACTCCTTGCTCCATTCCTACAGCTCTTGACCCCGCCCCTTTCATCACATAATTTAAATATGTAATTGTTACAATGATGAAAAGACTAAGTCATGACCTTTAAGGAAATAATGAATTTTCCATCTTCCAAAGTCTTCAGTAAAGCATATTAAAGTACTGTCCAGGTTATTCGTATGCAACACCTCAGACAAGGACATATCTGTCTGCACATCTACATGAATTTTGATTCATTGCGCTGTCGGAGATGAAAACAGGTGCTGCAGGAATGTGCTTTGAATGCAAACGTTGGCTCTGATTTCACAGCTTTGTGTGATGAATCCCTCAGTGTCACGAGTCTATCAGAAGACAGAGGTCAGGTGTTCTATCAGTCAGACATTACTCAGTCCAGCAACATCAGGACTGTTCAGTGTTTAATTTACTCTCCTGTGTGTCGTGTGGCTCCGTGAAGAGCATCGGAAAGAGCAGTCAGCGCAGCATTGATACGCTTGTGTTTTTGTCCTCTGCTGTGTCAGTAATACTTTCTGTGGGCCGCAGCTCTCAGTGTGAACATCTGCATTAATCCAGCTGACTCACGGCGTGTGTATAAATTATTTCTTTTAATCTGCTAAAGCTGCGGTGGCAACAGACTGGAATCACTAATTCTGGCTCATTATAAATCAAGCGGCTGCTGTAGAAAGGGTCAGATCGGCTTCGATGCCCTCAGCTCCTCATTCTTTCACCGCACAAAATTTATTTAAACAGTTTGAGGTACAAAAATATAATCTCAGAGATATTTTCTCTTATCTCACAAAACTTAGGTTCTCAAGTAAACATCTTCTATTGATTTGCATCTAAAATATTAATAACAAAAATTATAAATTTTAAGTTTTCATGCATAGATACAGAAATATGTCTTATATGTATCAAAGGATGTATGAAAACAACACACTTAATGGTATGTTCCAGTTTTCAGTGGTTTACAGCAAAGAACTGTGGGTAGAAACAGAGAAGTCCATTGCAGAGGTGACTGTTGAATGTTCCCACACAGTACCAGGAAAAAGTCTGAACAAATCTATTATTATTATTATTATTACATTTTTATTTTTCAGTTTTGACTTGCCTTATTTATTGTTTGTTTGTTTTTAAATGCATACAATTATTTGTTTATTTAGATAAACAGAATACTCACACATCCATTTGTATTACGTCATAGTTTTTTGACAATATTATTTCTTAAAATAAAACTAATACTACTACAAATAATAAGTGTGAAATTTGTAATAATGAAAAATAGACTGTGTGTCCAAACTTTGGACTGGTAATACTGAAGAAGACAAAACAATGAAGAATAAACATGAATCTTTCTATGAATTTCAAACTGGAATCTATTAACATTGATCAACCTGTTACTAATAAATAATGGCACATTTTATGTGTCTCATTCTGAATGAATTGTCCCATTTGATATTGAAATATGCAAAGAACACTGTAAGTCTAGACAGTAACAGTTGAGAGATGAGAAATGGTCTGTTATTCATACAGACTGTGTCAGAGAGCACTTACTAATGCTACGACTGTTATAGAAACTCATACACAATGACACAAACAGCGTCTGCTTGGCTCACATCACTGTTTTCATTCTCTGTCTGGCCCTTAATAAATGTGAAATATATTTCTTCTATCCGATGAATAGAAACACATTGTTCCTCCAGCATGACTTATGAGGGGGCTGTTCTACAGAAAAAAATTAAGAAAAAAAGAAAATTACAAGGTCTTGTAAGTAACAGTTTTTGCTTGGTCCAAAAGACACAAAAGCAAGAAAAAAGTAATGAAATCAAGTAGAAAGAAACAAATTAGACTTTTTCTCTAAATTAACATCTAAATGTGTCACTGTAGCATCGAATCAGTAATGTATCGCTATTGAATTTAATCGAAAATTAGACAAAATGTTTACTACTCCTATCAATATTGCTCATATTGCACTTATGTTATAATAGCTTATACGGTCAATACATCTTTGCAAAGTGCTTCTGACTCATATTCTGGTTGCGAATGGAAAGATTATGAAGTTACTTGTGGCTTTCATATGTTGAAGACTGACATCGCCATGACAACAGAGAGTTATATGAAAGAAAGTGTCTTAGTTTAATTCTGTGAGTCACGGAAAGGTGCAAATATACAAATTAAAGCTGCAGATTTATCCAACAGATTTACTACCATGAACACAAGCAGATTTTCAAACACTGATATCATTAACCTTATCAACCGTACAATTAACTGTAGCACAAGAGTAACGTTAGGATGATGTGAATTAAAACATTTGAGAATTTAGCCATTATAAATTTGTTCAAAAGAATCTGTCAGCATAAGCGTGTAAATCTTGCCGTTTGACCCTATACGCTCGTCATGGGTGCAGTGAAATAGTTCAGACATATACTGATGGGGTCTGTGATTCAGGGCACACAGAAACCAAACAATCCTAACAGAGACAGCAGTGTCTCGACAGAGCAGCCTGAAAGGCCAGCTGTCCAAACAGATCTGAAGGAGAAGAAAACATCTCAGGTCCTTGGACAGCATCCTAAGCAACTTTACAAAAAAGCCCCATCAACAGACACAAAGCAGACGAGAGACAGACGCAGTCTGGAAAGTTTTTCTTGCTGTGCTGCTGTGTTGTGTTCTGCTTTCCACCTACTGCTTTAATCACGGTAAAGACCGTTAGGAAATATTGATGCTCAACCTCAGGATGGCAAAATAAATATTGTGTTAATCTGTAAATATTATCATTTGTTTTACATGAATTATATGAATTGTATCATTTTATATATATATATATATATATATATATATATATATATATATATATAAGGTATAAAGGTATTTAAGCAGGGACAGTACTGACTAACACAAATTAAGAGCCCAGATGATGTCACTCACTCATGAAGCTACTGCATGTGTAAAGAGGCGGGCTCTTAGTCTCAAAGAAAAAAGCTACCTGTTTGTGAAGAGGTAGAAGAAAAGCACTCGGCTCAAATTGTGTATCCTCCTTGTGTTAACCAATTATTTATTTTTGTTTGTTTTGGGTCTATGAATATCACCGTGTTTTAATATATATAAAAAAGAGAGAAATCTTGAATGAAAACCGTATTCATGCCTGAGCTGGACTGAGAACATGGGACACCTGTGCTGCACATCGCGGGCCAGAATGAGGCTGGGACAAAATGAAGGTGAGTGACGTCTCTCTCGGTGGCTGTTAGCTGACACACACACACACACACACACACACTCTCACACACACACAATCTCTCCTCTCACGGGAGAGGAGAACTCCAAATTCAGGAAGATAGTAGCATAGTCATAGGCAACCCTTTTTGATAAAGGGAAGTGCTGATAAACTATTACGAGAACCACCCAAATACTCAAAGGGAATGAAGTTGAGTGCGTAACCCTTACCATACAGGGTTTTAAAAAGTGCTGATGCCTTGTCTGGATCACATCCCTTAGGTCTTGCCTACCTTCCTTTGACCCGCGATTCCTCTTACCTCTACCCGCAGCTGTGGGAAGATTGCGAGTTGCAACACAAGACTTCTTTCACACACTGCACGTCGGACCCGCAATATTTCCGGAACATTGCCGGGTTGCCTTCTGTGTGAAAGCAACCACGTCCCGGAATTGATTACCGAATTGAACCCGGGTCGGGGACCTAGTAACATTGCGGGGTTCGACCCGGGACGAGCGCTGTGTGAACAAAAGCCAGATCTAATTCCGTGTCGAAGTGATGACGCGCGTTATCGCGCGACTCTTTTACCGGCTGTTTTGAAGGAAGATCAACGTTCACGACGAAAACATATGTGCAAATTGTAATGAAGCAGAGATCAGTTAGTTCCTCACTTTCCGAACTGACGCCGAGATCGTTTGTTTGCTTCAGTGAAAGTATAACGTGCCTAGCGTTTTCAACTCATACATTACACGTCACACGCTGATGTCACATGTTGATACGGGATCTTCAAGGGTTGTGTATGAAAGCACGCACATATACCGGGTCATCACTGGCAGTGTGAAAGTGCAGAATCTAGCGACCCGGGAACAATTGCAGGAACACTTTACCCCTGTATTTGCCGGAATGGCAGTGTGAAAGGGGCTTCTGATCCTCAGACCAAGACAGACCAGGACCCCTATGTTGTTCGGGCTCAGACCTGGACCTTCGTGGAATGAAGGATTTGAAGGCAGCTTAGCACGCCTTCACCTCCCTGAACTACTCGACTACTGTCTCAATGGAGGTACCGAAAAGTTTGGAAGTTGAAAATGGAGCATCGAGAAGAAAGCCCCTTTCTTTCTTCACAATATCTGCAAGGTTCACCCACAGATGTCTCTCCATTACCACCATGGCCACCATAGACCTGTCCATGGCAGAGGCGGTCTGCTTGGTAGCATGGAGAGAGGTTTGTGGTATGGCGCAGCTCAGCTACCTGATCAGGAGAAAGGCCTTCGCCTGTATCCAGGTCTTTCAGCAGATCAGCCTGATACACTTGAAGCACCGCCATCATGTGCAATGAAGCCACAGCCTGACCTGCTGTATCCTTAGATAGGCTTAGATGTCAAGGAGGAAGATTTAAGAGAGGACGTCTCCCCCACAGAGAGATAGCTAGCCAATGTCTCTTCTACAGGGGCCATCCTCTCATAGCCGCTTTTTCACATTGCGTCGATGTTGGCATAACTCGTATGCTGAAACCGATGGATGCAAGAAGAAAACGGCCTCTTCCATTCCTTTTCAATCTCTGTATGGAGATCAGGCAGAAATGGAGGGCTCACCTTAGCTGGAGGGCTATAATCAGAAAGATAACGCTCAAGGAGACGACCTCACAGCGACACCTTGCTAGCAAACTTATATTAAATATATAAAAAATCATACTTGTACTTTATATAAAAATTAATGGCCCATAATTTAGATGTGAATATTGTATAGTAACATTAAATGGAGACAGGATTTGTATTTTATTTTATTATTTTTTTTTAATTGAAAATAATCATATAGTTATGATCTATGGTCGAATTTGACAACAAACAACACAAGTATAACACCCCTAAATGAACAATACCAGAGGGTTTGTAGCAATTCAACAGATTATGTCATTATTACACTGTAAAATATATTTCTGAAGTAGTAAATAAAGCAAAGATTTTTGGAGTTTAAAAAATAACATTTCATACTTTTTACTTTCATTCATTTCATTTAATTTATTATGCAGGAAAGGTTAAAAGGTAACATTAAGATACAATTTAAACAGGCCTGACTCAATTTAAAAACTAGTTTCCAGCAGGTTCCTGTTCTGCAGAACATAAAACATAAAACATAATTTACAACACAAGATCAAAAACACTTAGACGTTAGCACAGTCTAAGCAAATACAAACAACTAAAAACAATACAAGCATAAATAAACGAATAGTGAGTACAAGTGTAACTGTTCAAAATAAACAGTTTGTATGCCTTTTTGAAACGTGATCTATGGTATTTTTCTTAAGTGATGTGGTACATCATTCCAAATTCCCCCCCCAAAAAAAGGATTTCTGAACATTTTGTTTTTTGTTTTTAGATTCTGTTTTTATATGGAGGAACTGGTATAAGTGCCTGTGAAACTGACCTTGTGAGGCGTACTGGTCTCATATTGTTTAACGGATGAAGTGCAGTAAGTGTTGGCGAAGTGAAATTTTGAATTTGAAAATAAAATGTAATAGCTTGACTATTAATATAGTGTTGAAAGGTCAGAGCATTTGAAAGTGTAAGTGCAATGCAATGATGGGACCATTTTGGAAGATAACTGTGGATCTTAAGAGCTCAATTATATAATCGTGCTATTGGTTCAGTCATTTCCTTAGTGGTAAGGGACCAGATTGGAAGACAATATGACATTGAAAACACAATTGCATCTAGAGAGGTTTCAGAAACAGAAAAAGAAAGATATGATCTAACATAAAGTTTCTGAGTCTTTTTGTTAAATTAGAAGATGTGGATCAAGTTACTCACCAAGATATTTATAAGTCTTTGTAGTGACAAGATTTTGATTTGCAAAGGTAATAGAATCAAAATAAGAAAGACTTTTTTTCTAGTTGAATGGAAGTTCTTTAAAATGTCATGTTTAAGTCAATGCAGAACTTGACATTTCTTTGCAAATGTTTCTAAAATAAAATAAAAAAGTACTAGCAATTTGTGAATGAAAGTACACTTTCTTTGTCTTCATTATTGTATAATTTTAATTGTTGGATAAAGACAAGAAGGTCAATATCTTTGAGGTGTAACAGATCAAAATCACAATTTCAGTGTACAGATTGAATTTTTAAATGTGAAACTCAGTACTTTTCATGCTAGGCTGAGTTTGTTTATCTTACATAAAAATCCATCCACATATTTTCACGACCAAAACAGTCCATGAATGTGTACCCCTAATGCTTTTAATGTAATGAGCTACCAAATTGTTTTGTTGGTGAGAACTGTCACTATTTTATTGTTCCTATTATAACAAAACACACACACACACACACACAAAATAACCTTAAAACTGCTGTCTGCACAGCCATTATTGTATCTGAAATAACTCTGGAATCATAGTCCCTTGCTTAAAATATTCCCTCATTATATGTCTAAAGAAAAAATAGTTCGCCATGGTTATTTTCACAATACATGATCAGCTTGCGTTTATGCTTCAGTGAACTAGAGGCTCTGTTCCTAGTATTTCCTCTGTTCCTGCATTCACGCCCAATCAGTGTGAGCAACTGTGAGAGGATGTTAAAAAGCAACAGTTTCGGTGTTTCCCGTTGCTTCACACTGCTGGCGTTTAACGCTCGCTCATCTCCTGGCCTCCAGAAGCAGGAGAGCAGAGAAATGCTCCAGCATGAATGATCTGCCATGTGCGATTATTGCAGAGTGAGATCCATTAGACTTAACATGCAGGAGTGTCGCTGAAACTGGGAATCAATGGCACCCATTACAGAAGGAATGGCTTGTCTTTAAAGTGTTTGAACAGGATTACATGCAGATGTATTGCAGATACTAATACAGTATGTTGCCTAGTGCTTGCTTGATGTGCTTGAGTGCTAAATCAAACTTCTGCTATTAAGTTTCATAAATTATTAAATATATAATAAGTATTCTTTTTTTCCCCCACAAGGATGTGCTTAATTGAATACAATTTATACTGTATTGTATTTTTCTTTTTCTTTATTTTTTTATTCTATTTGGTAAATAAACGTGTTTCATATTAGTTGTTTAGGAATCTCATATATATCCAAAACATGGTATTAGAGTAGGGGCTTAAAATTATAGTTGAGAGACACCAATTAAAGGAACCCATTGCTCCACCCGTTACAATGTAGGTCAGGACATACCTAGGAAGGACTACATGTATATTGAAAATAGCAGAGGACCTAGGACAGATCCTTGTTGCACTCCATATTTTACTGGTGATAAATGAGATGACTCCCCATTTAAATAAACAAATTGGTAGTCATCGGACAAAAAGGATCTAAAGTAGTTTTGTAATTGATCTACGAGTATGTCATGATTTATGGTGTAGAATGCAGCACTAAGATCAAGTAAAACTAGCAATGAGATGCAGCCTTGGTCTGACACAAGAAGCAATTAATTGTATTTTTAAAGTATTTTATTTTAATTTTTGCAGGAAGGAGCACAGTTGAGCAGACACATTTTTTTCTCAAATTTTAGATATAAATGGAAGATTTGATGGGTCTGTAATATGTAATATGTAAAATGGGTCTGTAATTGCCCAGTTCACTAGGATCTAGTATTAGATGCTGTAGAACATTGTACTACATTTCTTATTGTATTTCTGATGTTATCAATTTTATCAGTAAATAAATTCATAGTCTGGAGTCATTTTTTTTGCTGCCACATGTGATCCTGTTAGGAAACGCTAATAAATGGAAATCAGAAGCCTGAAATTAGCCCCCCATTTAATGGAAAAAGACATGGTTATTTTCAAGAAAACAATGATCGCTTTATTTATGCTGATTTTGCATTCTAATCTAAGGGAAGAATATTCTATCTTTGTAATATTTGATCAAAATGTGATCAAAACATTATCTTCTGTTGACATCCAAGCAACCTCTCCATCCCACAGAGACAGAGACAGAGTTTTCATATCAATTCCTGATCCATAAAATAACAAACAAAAATCAGTGAACACTTCTTGATGTCTTTCGGGGCTGATATGGTGTAATTGTACACATTTATTAAAATATGAACAGAGATGAAAGTGTTCTTATGGTCAGACTTTGTATTTGCACTTTTTTTTTTTTTTTATTCACTTGGGCAAATTATGAAAAAGCTCAAAAATCAGTTCAAGTTAAAAATGTAAAATTCATAATAAAATTGGGAAATCAGCAAGGTAATTGGCCATTATAAAATCTTGAGGTGAAATTGCATCAGCAAGCTGATCTCTAAGTCAGTCACTGAAAAAGATGCACTCTCTTCCAGTGACTGCACCGATAGAAAACTCACGTATTATGCTCAAATGCACTTATGAGATGCCAAATGAAATGTAAAATCTCATCCACATCTCATTCCCTGAAGTGCTTTTGTGTAAATGGACTAAAAACAGCACTGCGGACCAAAACGAGTCTCTCTCTAGATTAACAAAATGAGCTCGCTCGACTGGTCCAGGCTTCTGGAGAACAGAGATTGGCCTGGGTGATATTTACACTGACATTTTAGGTAAAGAGTTAAAATGATTCCAAAATGGTTCTTGATCTCGGTGAAGGTAATCTTTGATGGGATGAGATGGCATGGTGTTCAGATTCCCCATAAACGCCATGCTAAATATATCTGATCTTTCCCACCAGTAGAAAAACATCAGATTTGGCTGTGTTCTTTTGATTAACTGTAACTGTAAGGTGTTTTGCATGCAATGCGAGAGATTATGCATTTTTTATGTTGACTAACATATAACTATTATAATCAGATAATTAGTCTTTGTTCCTCTTTTTTTTAAGTGTAGCATGTATGTATGTATGTATATATATATATATATATATATATATATATATATATATATATATATATATATATATATATATTTCTGAGGATCATGTGACACTGAAGACTGGAGGAATGATGCTGAAAATACAGCTGCACATCACAGAAATAAATTACACTTTAACACAGATTCACATAGAAGAGAGCTGTTACAGTTTTTCTTTAAAAAACAAGAAAAAAAATCTTAACACCAAATTGTGAAAGGTAGTTTAATATTATTAAATATATTCCAGTATATTGATAATACAGTATGTATATTAAATACTATTAATTGCTGAACTGTTGCTTTCACCTACTGTGTAAGCAGAACAACTGCATAGTGCTAGAAATAAACAAATACATTTCACACTGTTCAAGGCATATAATCATTGACCAACAAGTTCAATAATCATTCCAGCACAGGAGGTAATGTGTGCCTGTGAACATGAGTAATCACGCCTCAGGACTGACGCAAACACAATAATGAAACGCTTGCCAGCCGTGTGTTTTACTAGCAGCTTCCTAATTTGTGACGTAATGGAAGCTCTCCAGATGAGTCATTATTCCACAAATTTTCACATTAAGAGACCAAAAGCACAGAGATTTTAAAGAAAACCTTTACACTGATAGCAGTTATGCCAGGACTTGTCTATTATCAAGTACTTATCAGCACACACTGGATGCTCAGTGTTTACTCTGTTGGTGTAATCCGTTAAAACGATTAGGAAGAATTGTTACAAGCTGGCTCCGTGCCTCTACAAAGCCTTAAAGGAAAACAATTAACATATTCCAGAGGCAGAAGGTAGACACTGGCTGATGGTTGGAAAGAGAAACAGGGGCTCTTTTCTATTGTATTGTTTTACTGCACTGCAGTGCTGGTTATCTATATCCTGTCAGAACCGGTTCCCAAATGTACAGATGTTAAACTAAGGTTAGGCTCAAACAGCACACCCACAGAGCGCCCACCATCTGATGCATATGGCACACAATACTGGAAAGCACTTCACAAGCTCCAGCCAAGACTTTTCTTGTGCAACCCCATGAAGTTCACTGAGAAACAAAAATTGTCTTTGCAAGGTTGCACACTAAAAAATGTTGGGTTAAAAATAACCCAACCTCTAACCCAACTATGGGTTGGTATAGCACCTTCCCATCTATGGGTTATTTCAACCCAACCCATTGGGTTAAAATCCTGTTGGGTTAAAAGTTACCCAACAATTGAGTTAATAATTTATATTGATTAGCATAAGTATTTTTATAAAAAATTACTTAATACAACCATATTTTGAAAGTACTATTGTTGTCAATTACAGATTTTATTTTAATATGCAAATAACACATTTACAAATATATTTTAAAATATTTTATTTAAATGTACAAGAATGTGTAAAAATACAACTGACATTTTCAAGATGTACAAATGAGTGTCAATTCATATTCATATCAAAACACACAAATGTGCAAAAACAGTTCACAGCTGTGGCCTTATGGTTAGAGAGTTAGACCTGTAACCTGAAAGTCACAGGTTTGAGTCTCGGTGCAGCAGGAGTTGTAGGTGGAGGGAGTGAATGAACAGCACTCTCTTCCTCCCTCAATACCCGTGTCTGAAGTGCCCTTGAGCAAGGCACTGAACCCACAGTTGCTCTCCGGACGCTGGATCTATAGCTGCCCACTGCTGGTGTATGTTCACTTCTCACTGCTGTGTTTGTGAACATGGATGGGCTAAATGCAGAGCACCAATTCTGAGTATGGGTTACAACACTTGGCAAATGTTATGACTTTCAAATAAAATGAACATAACATAATAAAACAAAAAATTATCCTAAATAAATATACTAGCTGCTGGACCTACTGATGATCAATAAAATACGTTTTTTTATTGATTACTAAATACAAAGTTTTTAAAGGAGGAGACAGTGTGCAGAAGAAACTATTAAAGACTATTAAAGTGTGTTCCAAAAACTCTCAAATGGGAGCAGAGGGATTTAAGTTGTAGATGTCATATACAAAGAAATGTTTGAAACACAGATCGACTGATGCACGGTCTGCATTTAAGTCAGATGTATGGACTTACTTTGGATTTGTAAACAAGAAGGGGATGTAAATAATCATTACAAACTATTTTCGTTTTTTCATTCAAGTGCATCCAGAATTTTAATTTTGGTGCATCCTTAGATGTAAGACTACATGTTTAATTTAATTTAAATTTAACAGTAATTTACTTTATAATGTCCTAATTGCTGAAGGGTCTGCACAACTTTTTATGACAAATTCATTGTTTTGTGACACCTGCAGTAGCATTGCATACCTGTTTGCATTTCATTAAGGTGAACTAGACTAGACTGTAATAAAAATAGTCAAGTTTTTCTTACAACATTTATGACAGGTTTTCATAAAAGTGTTGGTCAGTTTGTCTGCTTGAAAATATATTGCAGAATATCGCAATATACTTAAAATTGCAGTAATTTTGAATTGTGTTTAAAAAATGCACTAAAAGTTATCAAGAGATTTCTGCATGTAATGCTCATTTCATATTCAAAAATTGTTAGCAAATCACAGTAGTGGACATTTCCATGTCTCTTAGCAGACATGCCCCTTCCAACAGAGAGTTCAAATCAGAGGCAAAATTCAGGGTAAAAAAAGACCTTTTATTTCAAAATCATAACCATTTTTGATATATATATATATTAATATGTTATGTGAAACATGGGAGATTGTTACTATATAAAGGTGAGTTGATTATGACTAGTTTATTCACTTTATATTCTTTAGACAAGTAAAACATCCACGTTTCACATTGTTATTGAGTGCTTTAAGAACTGTCCAAAAGAACCATTTTGCTGAAGATAAAGAGAGAGAGAAAGAGAGAGAGAGAGAGAGAGAGAGAGAGAGAAATCAGCATCAATCAGTGATTCCTCCTGCTAACTATAAGTGTGGAAATTGTACACAGTAACTTTCAAAAACACTAGGAGGAAGAAATATTTCTCACACCCCAGCACATCTTTATAAAAAGCAGCATCACTTGTCATTCATGCAATGTTATTTATGATATATAAAGTATATGTTGTCTGTGTGGATTATTATTATTTCCCTCCGGTTGGGAACTTAGAATTTTAAGGCAGTTTACGGCCAGCTTAAATTTGGCGCATATAATTGCAGATCCAGCGGTATATCAGACTTCCAGCACCACAAAACAAGGATTTTCGACATGGGTGCAATCAAAAGCGATGTAACAGGGATGCAGGTTTAGGTAATCTTTATCTCAGGATCATGCTGATGGATGGATCTTCATGGCGCTTCTGATGTTAGATTCACCCGAATCACCACAGATTTGATTCTCTGCATACTTCTTATCACGAGTTTAATGTGCTGTGA
Source organism: Carassius auratus (assembly GCF_003368295.1). NCBI lineage: Eukaryota > Metazoa > Chordata > Actinopteri > Cypriniformes > Cyprinidae > Carassius > Carassius auratus. Next base: position 40,121 of record NW_020525636.1, on the reverse strand, counting down.
CAGATAACGCAAATGTCAATGATGTCTCTGAGGCGCATAATTACTGATTTATGCTTAATCACACCCTGTTCCTGTTACATCATGTGCTTTCATGCAAAGATAAAGGAGATCAGAATCCAGTTGATGCTCTCAGAGATGTGTCTTTCTGCCTGAATGCTCATCTAATTTTCCCCATATACTTTCAGCATTGACTACAAAAATGGCTATGAATTTATACATAAGCCAGAGCGGATTTCGCGACGACGCAAGCGAACGGACGACCTCTCTGAAGCCCCGCTGAGCACTTGATGGATCGAGCGAATCAGGGAATGTGTATTCATGCTCCCATTCACATTATTATCCTAATAATTAGGTGATAAATGAGGTCTGTAGCTCCCATTGATACTTTCCTTCCCTTCTACAATGGTGCACCTGAGTTGCCATGGCAATAGAGCTCAATGGGAAGAGGAGAGAGTGTGGCATATTGCAGCCGAAGGATCTGATGCAGGCATCCTAAAACAGAGCTTATATGCCTTGAACAGATAATTGGGGTTTGGGGGAAGTGACTATTTTCGTCAAAGATGATTGTTTAACTGTCGCTTAACCTTAACATTTCAATGTCCATGGATTCCCTTATCATCAATCTGTATGAAAAATCACGTTTCTCACCGCCTACAGGTGTTTCTTTGTCCTTGTGCTTCAGGATGTCACTCGACAAGCTGAAATCTCAATGTTTTTTTAAAATACACATCATATCTCCAAAGACAAAAACATATTTTTTGGTATCTTGGGTGGTTTCCCAAATTACTTAAGCCCTTCTGCACTGATGGAGTCTGAAAGGTTTGTGGATGGCAGGGAGAAAAATGAAATAATCACTCATAGTTAGAGTGCAAAAAAGGCACATTATTCTTTAAGCTTGGTTGTTGATGTCCAGGGTCATGCGTCCATTGAAATCTAGAGTAATTTAGCACTTATGTTACTGTTACTAATAATAATAATAATAATAATAATAATAATAATAATAATAATAATAATAATAAACTATATATAATATTATATACATACACGTGTGTGAATATATACACACACATAAATTATATATATATATATATATATTAGTGCTGTCAATTGATTAAAAACAGTAATATCTGTAATATAAAAATATTACAGATATAAAAACACAGGCATGTAAGTACCATTTGAATTTCAAAACAATCAATGCCAATAAAAAACAAAAATGATTTCCATGTTGAATTCTAAGTGGACTGCAAAAAAATTCCAAAGTATAGTCATTGCCAGTGCTTTAAGTGGGCCAGTACACACCAGTACTCAGTACAGCCACTTCCAAATATAGCTCTTGAGCGTACCGCCACCTCTCCGTGCGCCCAGAACGTGCTTGTAGCGTACCGGTACGCTCATTTGGACATCTGTTTTAATAGAGGTTTTAATCTTTTACCTGCACTGCCGATTTTCAGAGCGCCCTTCACAATGCAAGCTTCCTAATTCATCCCACCCAGAGCAGAAACTACATTACCCATTCACCCTTAAGTTATACAAGTGAATAGCGCATGTGTCAACAACTCAACGTGGCCAGAGAAGGTGTGTGAAACTCGTTGTGAGTTATACTAAAGCAAAATCTTGAGTATTTATTGTCTGATAAACATTAAAAACTGTCTGCGGAGGTTGAGTCGTCCTGCATCCCCCGCTGGCTGTTCATTGGCCGCAGCATCTTTTTTCTAAGTTCTAAAAAAATACCGTAGACGGCAAGGCACAAATTTAGATATTCATTTATCGAATTAATCTATAGCCTATGCACAAAGACAATATGATCTTTTTGTCCCCTTTTTGTTTTAAAGCTTGATGAAGAGAGAGAGCGCAAGTTGCTGCAGCTGAGGAGTGATTGACAGTTCGCGGCACTGTGTACAAAAAAATACTCCGCTACACAATTATTTCGTTATTTTCGTTTAAGCTTATTAACGTTAGCGTTACAGAAAGGTCTGATTTACGCACTGTTACAGTCATTGTTTTTTTTTTTTTTAAACAATGACATTTGAGTTCATGATTTTAATGTTGCTGTTTCTTGTGGCAGACTAAATGAAGAGTAATGTTTCTTGTGGCAGACTGAAGAGTAATCCGGCAGAGTTTTATACTGAAACTTTCCGTCTAAAAGTCCTTCCTTGGTCTTATCCATATTTCTTTGCACGTTGAACACACATAGGCCACAACTGGAAATAAAAAAAACTGCAACCGCGTTAATTGCGATATTTTTTTTTAACGCGTTAAATATTTCAAATTAATCGAATGCGTTAACGCGCTAATTTTGACAGCACTAATATATATATATATATATATATATATATATATATATATATAATGATCATCATAAACATTAATAATGCTTATTATGTTTTTGTATATATGTAACCAAATAAACATTGTTTGAATATAATACATCATAATGAAACACATGAAATGCTTTTTAATATCATTATTATTTAATTATAACATATTAAATATTCAAAAACATCTTAAAAATTTAATAAAAATATGTATACCATTATTTAATTTAAGTTAAAAAAACAGCATTTATTTGAAACATCATATTTTGTAACATTATAAAATTTATTTACTGATACTTTAAATTTATTTTACAACCATACAATTTAACAATCATACAGATTGCACACTTTTGAATATAGAATAAATAATCAAGATACATAATATTAAATAAATAATGTTTATTATCTTTTTTTATTTATTTTCCTTTGGTCCTAAAATCCAGCCTCAAAAAACCCAAAACAGGTTGAAAGCTGCTGGAGCTTCATCCCGGTGTAACATAAACAAGCACTTACCACTAAGATTCATCTTCATTTTCTACCAGAAAACATGACAATGTGATAGAAACTCCAGACTGAGGACATGAATGGACTGTACTGGAACCTGATGAGACTGGCTTCTCAACAGATAACATGACCAAATCCAGTCCATGACAGAAAATGGAAAAGAAAGGGGATTGTGGACGTGTCAGACAGGGACCTGAAGGTTTCAGCTAGTCTCAAAGAGCCATCAAGATCTCATCAGATTGAGTGACGGAGGCACATATACCTACTGCTACCCCTGCGGAAGAACCAGCGAACATCCTGCCTCTCCAGAAGACATGACAAGAGCAGCAAATCACATGCCAATTAAAGCTGGGACATAACGTCTGACGAGTGACATTTAATTTATAATGGCAAAAAAAATTAAAAAATGATAATAATAATAATAATAATAATAATAATAATAATAATAATAATAATAATAATAAAAATAATAATAATAATAATAAAATAAGATGAAAATCATAAGTGACCAGGATGATGGCTTTGTCTATATTTTTCTAAACACTTTTTTTTACCTTTATATACTTCCACAGACCCATTGGTAAAGCACTCAAAAATAGTGAATAGGTCTACATTCAAGATTAATTTATTTCAATTGGATATATAATGCATTTTGATCAAACTGTTTTAACAGATGCATATTTATCAGTCGGTAATATTACTAATAAATGGAATGTGTTTTAAATGCACAATAACCATATTTATGTATATTTATTCAACAGTTCTTTCTGGTCCTACAATCTGATTGGTTGAGACGTCACAGTGAATACCTAAATCTTGCTTAGTCTTCAAATATGTGGTTTGTTAATAAAGATAACATCTATTTGAAAATGTGTTTCACTGTTTTGGGAGCTCCAGGGCGTCAGTGTCCATTCAGTTTTCATGAACCCATCAAGAGCAGCTTCACCTCGGCCAGATCTTCTGGAAAACACCTCCGGCTCCGATGTCTCTATAGTGATTAAACATGAGATATAATTTGTTTTGGGTAAATCTAACAGGCAGTCTTTGCTCTTATTTATCTATTATTTGTTCCAGAGCAAGTAGTTTTGGCTGAGGGCAAAATATCATCATGTTATATGTTAGCCTATTTAATGTTAATGCTGTATATCAGATCACTGCCTTTGTGGTTTTTACTGAATTGCCTAGCAACTTTTATGATGGCTGTTGTTGTTTATTAAATAGTATCCAATAAATAATATTTTATATATGTATATGTCACGAGGTGACAAAATTCCAACTTTTAAGGCGGAACTAATGTTCGCCGTAATTGCCTCCCGCCGCACCAATAACAACGGAACACTGGGCTAGTTCCGTTAGCGAAAAATCGCCACGAATGGGGTGATTAGCGGAAATCGCCGGCAGCTGTGCACGTTGGGACACGTTGCCATTAGGGTAGGATGAAAGGAGAGAGGATTCGATAAGTCCATACATACCTTTTTCATTTCTGTGCATTCTGTAAGTGTTATTTGACACACCCACCGCTTGCCTAGCTTAGCATAAAGACTGGATGTAAATGGATAATGGTAGCATCGTAATCCCATAAGTGACAAAATAATGCAAACATTTTCCTATTTACATGTTGTGATCTGTATAGTCACAGCGTGTACAAATAACAAGGCTATATGAGACCGAGACCATTTTTAATCGTATAAATACTGGGAACTATATTCTCACTAGACGTAGGAGCAAAGCTGATAAGCGCAGCACAAGAGACGCCCTGTTGATGGTTCCGTAAACAAAACAAACGTGACTAACTAGCTAGACGTGACTCGTGATCATGGCTGACTTTGAGGAATTGTCAGACTCAGAGGAATTTTACTGTGTATCAAACCAATGCCGCGTTTCCACCGAAATTACCCGGAACATTTGTACCAGGAACTTTTTTTCCCAGGAACTTTTTTCCCCCCAGACCTGTTGCTTTCTGTGTTTCCACCGCGGTGTAAAGTACCGGGTAGATTAGGCAAATAGACTGGTGACGTAGGTCTGCGCGCGTTTCTCAATACAAATTACCGCTGATTAAAAAAAAAAAAAAAAAAAAAAAAAAAAGTACGCTGATTTTGGACGTGCATCCTCGGTAGTTGGTTCAGACTTTGTGCATTCCTCTGGGGAGTGTGATGTCCGCGACGACGCAAGTCCGGTGAATCTATAAACAGAAGCGTACTTGATAACTTCAGTCAGCTCGCCTTGGCTACTGCAATTTTCCTTACTGTATATTTACAATAAAACGAAATATGATATCAAATACCACTGCCTCCTTTCGTTTTCATTTAAGCATAATAACAGCTGCAGAAATGTACTTAGTTCAGGGAAATGTGTATACAGCCATTACAATGAAACGAAATATTATATAAATTCGCCTTTTTTATTTTCATTTTAACATATAGATAAATTGAATACAGACCAAAGAAAACCTGTTAGATTTAACCCGCAGCTGAATTATATGTTATGTTTAACCACTAAAGACACATCAGAGCCAGCGGCACATATCAGAAGGTCTATCCCAGGAGAGGCTGCTTCTCGGCGGATACATGAGGACTGAGCTCCCGCTGATCGAGTGGAGCTCACCGTCGCAGAGATCGGCGAAACACATTTTTAAATAGGCGCTGTCTTTATAAATAAACCACAGATTTGAGTTTTAAACAACTACATTCTCGCCTGAAATACTTTTAAAATGACATTTTATGACACAATAACAGTAATATTTGAAAATTATCCAAATAAATGGTGTTTGAACTCAACCAATGCTGCGTGAACTCAGATGGCTTTGGCTACAGCAATTTCCCCTCAGTATATTTACAATAACACAAAATAGGATATAAAATACCACTGCCTCCTTTCATTTTCATTTAAACATAATAACAGCTGCAGAAATGTACTTAGTTCAGGGGAATGTGTATATGCAGCCATTACAATGAAACGAAATATTATATAAATTCGCCTTTTTTATTTTCATTTTAACATATAGATAAATTGAATACAGACCAAAGAAAACCTGTTAGATTTACCCCGCACCTGAATTATATGTTATGTTTAAACACTAAAGACACATCAGAGCCAGCGGCACATATCAGAAGGTCTATCCCAGGAGAGGCTGCCCTCTGCGGATACATGAGGACTGAGCTCCCGCTGATCGAGTGGAGCTCACCGTCGCAGAGATCGGCGAAACACATTTTTAAATAGGCGCTGTCTTTATAAATAAACCACAGATTTGAGTTTTAAACAACTACATTCTCGCCTGAAATACTTTTAAAATTACATTTCAAGACACAATAACTGTCATATTTGAAAATTATCCGAATAAATGGTGGTTGAACTCAACCAATGCTGCGTGAACTCAGATGGCTTTGGCTACAGCAATTTCCCCTCAGTATATTTACAATAAAACGAAATAGGATATAAAATACCAATGCCTCCTTTCATTTTCATTTAAACATAATAACAGCTGCAGAAATGTACTTAGTTCAGGGATAAGTGTAACGTTATATTCAGCCATTACAATGAAATAAATATTATATAGACTTGCCTTTTTATTTTCATTTTAACATATAGATAAATTGAATACAGACCAAAGAAAACCTGTTAGATTTACCCCGCAGCTGAATTATATTTTATGTTTAACCACTAAAGACACATCAGAGCCAGCGGCACAGAAGGTCTATCCCAGGAGAGGCTGCTTCTCGGCGGATACATGAGGGACTGAGCTCCCGCTGATTGCGTGGAGCTCACCGTCTCAGAGATCGGCGAAACACATTTTTAAATAGGCGCTGTCTTTATAAATAAACAACAGATTTGAGTTTTAAACAACTACATTCTCGCCTGAAATACTTTTAAAATTACATTACATGACACAATAACAGTAATATTTTGAAAATGTTGATCCGAATAAATGGTGGTTGAACTCAACCAATGCTGCGTGAACTCAACCAATCAGCATGTTTAGCGCCAAAGTCCCGCCCCCGAAAGTTCCGGAACTTTAAAAAAGTACCACCTCGCCAGCAGGGACTTTCTGGGGGGCATTTTTTTACCCGGAACTTTTATTTAGTTCCTGGTTCCTGCGGTGGAAACACACCAAGTACCGGACCAAGTCCCTAGTTCCTGGGTAAAGTTCCTGCGGTGGAAACGCGGCTCAAGATCCAGAACCATATAGTTTTGAGCCAGAATACACAGATGAGGAGTTACAAACTTTGGAAGCTGTAAGACAAGATGTCGAAGGGAGAATCAGAACGAACACAGACTGGTGCTGTAAATGTGGAACATGCCAATCTATGCCGACAGAAACCGAGTGCCTTTGTTGTAATGAATGGGACCGGGTATTGCCATCAATGTCAAGGCTTGATGACAATCAAAATATTTGCGTCACTAGCACGGAAGATTTCTCTGCCCCAATATATCCGGCAATTGTAGTTTTTTTTTTTTTTTTTTTTTTTCTCAATTGTGACAAGATCAACTGGAAGAAACGCCCCATGCCGAGTGAACCTAATGGTCAGCTGTCCACCAAGTAAGTGATTTTGTTATAATGATCATGAGCAGTGTGTTCATGACAACACAATAATAACAATAAAAGGGAAACACGGAGCCCCTATTCACGTAATAGTGTCACTACTAAGGTTATATTACATTAGCATGGCACTGAATGGCCACATATGACAAGACAATTCTCAAATAATACTATGGTGACTTTTGTTCTACCCACTTAAATGATAGAAGTACTTGTGCTGTCCAATCTATTAAGACTGTGTAAGGTTCCCCGAATAGTGGGGTCAAAATATAAATTTAATGTAGGATCTTAAAAAACATCTTACTGTGATTAAACCAGAAAAATGTAAAATAAATGAACAAAAATTATTATTATTATTATTATTTATTTTTTTTATTTGGGCTCATAAACATTAGACCCCTCACACCCAAAGCAGTTATTGTAAATGAAATGATCACAGATAATAGTTTTGATGTACTCTGCTTGACTGAAACCTGGCTAAAACCAAATGATAATTTTGGTCTAAAAGAGTCTACTCCACGAAACTACTGTTATAAGCATGAGCCCCATCAGACTGGTCATGGGGGAGGTGAGGTGTATCAGTCACTCCTCTCTTCCTTCTCTGCTAATGTCTCCACTGCTAAAAGGACATACTACCATAACAAAATTAACAATTCTAACTCTTACATGCTTTTTAAAACATTTTCCTCACTCCTTTGTCCTCCTTCTCCCCCTCCTGCTTCATCTCTGATAGCTGATGACTTTGTGATCATTGCACAATTTTCCCCACCACAATCTGTCAAGCACATCTCACCAGCAAACATACACTCATTCACATCCTTCTTTTCACAGAGGCAGAAGTCTCCAAATTCATCCTTTCTAATCATCCTACTACTTGTCCGCTTGATTCTATTCCATCTCATCTCCTGCAGTTGTACCTGCTCTCACTCACATCATCAACACATCCCTCCATACTGGTGTTTTTTCCTCATAATTTAGACAGGCTTTTATAACTCCACTACTTAAGAAACCCAACCTCAACCCATCTCTTTTATAGGAACTACAGACCAGTTTCCCTTCTTCCTTTCATTGCAAAAACACTTTAATGAGCTGTGTTAAACCAAGTCTCTGCCTTTTTCACACAGAACAACCTCCTTGAGAGCAACCAAACTGGCTTCAGAACATTCAACTGAGACTGCCTTGCTCTCAGTTGTTGAAGCCCTAAGACTGACAAGAGCTGAATCCAAATCTTCAGTACTTATCCTGCTTGATCGGTCCACTGCTTTTGACACGGTTAACCACCAGATCCTCCTGTCAACCCTATTGACAAAAGGCATCTCAAGAACCGCAATCCAGTGGTTTGAGTCTTACCTATCAGATAGGTCCTTCAAAGTATCTTGGAGAGGTGAGGTGTCCAAGTTGCAAAATCTAACTACAGTAGTGCCTCAGGGCTCAGTTCTTGGACCACTTCTCTTCCCTGTCTACATGGCATCATTAGGTTCTGTCATTCAGAAACATGGCTTTTCATACCACTGCTATGCTGATGACACTCAACTCTACCTCTCATTCTATCCTGATGATCCGACGGTAGCTATTCACATCTCAGCTTGTCTAACAGACATTTCTTCCTGGATGAAGGACCATCATCTTCAACTCAACCTTGCCAAGATAAAACTATTTGTGGTCCCAGCAAACCCATTGTTTCATCACAATTTCACCATCAAGTTAGGCACATCAACCATAACTCCTTCAAAAACATCCAGAAACCTTGGAGTTATGATTGATGATCAGCTGACTTTCTCAGACCACATTGCTAAAATTGTCCAGTCCTGCAGATTTGCTTTATTCAACATTAAGAAGATCAGGCTTTCTTTGTTCAAGCTTGTTTCTGTCCAGGCTGGACTTGTCACGTAATAATAAACGAAATTTCATTCATTCATTTAGCTGATGCTTTAATCCGAAATGACTTACAATTGCTATATTTGTCAGAGGTCGAATGCCTCTGGAGCAACTAAGGGTTAAAGGTCCCGTTTTACACACTTTTTTGAAGCTTTGATTGTGTTAACAGTGTGCAATATAACATGTGTTCATGTTTCGCGTGTAAAAAAAAAACACAGTATTTTTCACACAATTCACCTATTTGTATACAGCAGTTTTCACTTTCATAAAAACTGGCTGATGACTTCCTTGTTCTATAAAGTCCCTCCTTCAGAAATGCGTAACGACTTCTGATTGGGCCAGCGGTTCCTGTATTGTGATTCCACAGCAGCTGAGCACAGGCTGACCTCCTGGAAATGCGATTGTTGGCTAGTTTTGAGAAGCATGTGGGCAGGAACACGTACTGGAGATGTACTTATAATCACAGGAGCGTTTTTACTGACGAGATATGGATGAAAATCGCATTCGTTTTTTTGCACAGCCCTAATATCTAGTTAACAAAGCTAAACAGTGTTGCCCTTTGTGTAATAAGTTACAGAAACTGTTAAATGCACCAACTTAAATAATAAAATACACTTACCGGTTATGGTCCATAAACAACGCCTTCTCCGACAAAGAGGGAACTGCTCCATCTTTCAAGAATAATCTTTGTGCGAATCCGGCATTAAACTGATTGAGACTGAGGAAGCTCGCTGTCCTCAACAAAATGTGCTGCACATAGTTTTACATGTGGATTATATTTTTCTGGAACCGAGTTAAACATAAATTGTAACCATTAATCTCCAAGTACAGCATCCCTGGGAAGCCCAAACAAAGATGATTGGACTCCGAGATGAAAATAACAGCGTTTCAATGGCGACAAACACAAATGCAGCTCTTCCTTTTCTCCGTCGGAGTGCAACAAGACCACGCCCCCTGTTTGTGTATTCGTGTGGGTGGAGGTTAGTCAAATAAACTGTTTTAGTGATGTCATTACTGCAGGATGTAGAGGGGTGTAGTCCAAATGGGTCGTTTTTTGTAGGCGAATTCTGTTAAATAGTGTTCCTGTAGCTCAATTGGTAGAGCAATGTGCTTTCAAGCGCGATGTTGGGGGTTCGATTACCTGGGAACACATGATAGGTAAAAAAAAATTATAGCCTGAATGCACTGTAAGTCACTTTGGATAAAAAGCGTCTGCTAAATGCATGAATGTAATTTAATTTAAATTTAAAGTTTACATTTAAATAAAATATCTCGCTTGGCATTGAACTTTGAGCTTTAAAATTGTACAGATATAATTTATACTCCAACAACAACATTACACACTCCTTAGCCATCTTCAAGAATCGGCTTAAAACACATCTCTTCCATTTTTATTTGACCCTCTAACTTTAGAATTCTAATTCTATTCTTAAAAGACAAAAAAAGACAAAAAAAATTCTAACTATCTTTCTAACCTTTTTGTATTCTATTTTTTTATTATACTATTATAAAAAAAGAGCTCTAACACTAGCTTGCAATATATATATATATATATATATATATATATATATATATATATATATATATATATATATATATATATTCTATCTGTTTTCTTTTTATTTATTATATTATTTAAAAGCCCCTGCTACGTGTATTGTGTTTAAGATAACTGAGACTTGTTATAGCACTTATATATCATTGCTCTTTTGTTGTTTTGATTGCTTCCATTGTCCTCATTTGTAAGTCGCTTTGGATAAATGTAAATGTAAATGTAATGTATCTCTTGCTCTGGCTACTGTGTATAGACTACCAGGGCCAAATACAGAATTCATAAAAGAATGCTAGCAGCGTGTTGGAGTAGGCAGTTCAAGCCAAGACCATTTGTTCAACACTAAACTTTCCATATCTTGCACACATTTAATAACACTGTCTGCTAAAAGGGGTTATAAAACATTGGTTAAAGTTGTGCCTGTTACACTGAACAAATCAAACATATATAAGACATAACGGTAACGCTTTAAAATAATGGTCCGTTGTTAATAAGTAACTACGCAGGAAGTAATAGGTAGTACTACATTAACACTTAACTTAATACTATTAACTAATATAGAAGCAAGATTAACTAAGCAGTAAGTAATAGCTCATTTAGGACATAGGTAGTTCCTTATTAGTTATTTGATAATTACTAAAGAAAAATATCGTCATTGAGAACTACTTTGGAACTATGGCCAACTAATGAAGAATAACCAATTAATTACTAATCACAACATCTACGTCTATAAAGTGAAAAATTAGCTTCTTTATGGAAACGTATATATATATATATATATATATATATATATATATATATATATATATATATATATATATATATATATATATATATATATATATAATGTCTCCAACTCTAATAACTTTAACGTTAGTGATATCATGCTGGGGAGGGCTTCTCTTTAGGAAGTGACAATAAATAATGATGTTCTCTTGTCAAAACATCTTTGCATCCTTCATGAAAACATTGACTGCATTTATAGTGTTAAGCACAAAACAACATCTTCCAGATTACAATGTCTGGTAGAATATCACTAGTTCCTCACAGAAATATATGGCTGTACAGATGTGGCTATGTCAGATAATTTTATTGTAAATTACTTGTGAAATCCATTACTCATTACTCAAGTGTTATCTTGTCAGTCCGCAGGAACTACTATAGTGATCTGGCCCATTATTTTAAAGTGAAAAACATGTTAACTCCTGACTAATTACTCAAGTGTTACCTTGTCAGTCCGCATGAACTAACGTTACTAGTGATCTGGACCATTTATTTTAAAGTGAAAGATTTTTTATTTTAAAGACAACATTTCTTAAAACTACATAACGTTACTGTTATAAATAAACAAATAACAAACAAACAAACGTAACGTTAATCATTTATTTTTTGCGAAAATATCAAAAGTGGTACCAAAAGTAGTTCAAATGATAATGAGTTCCAGTCGCAGTCCTCTATATGGAGGTAATAGTTTTTATAGGGTACAGAGCAGAATTTAATTTATTAATCCATGAAATTATGTATCTGTCTTCTCTCCATGAAGGCGCACTGGCGCAGTATTCAAATGTCATAAACTGAAACACAACATGTCGCAATCTGTGACGAATTGGATGAGGACCAATGAGCGTTCGATATCAGTGCCGTAAATCATGTCGTAACGTGGCGCACTGGCGCTATTTTCAAATTCATAACGAGCGCGAGCTCAGCTTTGACTGTGATGGACGCTGTTGCTGAGAATGAATATGAAGAACCATTGATAAAGGGCTGAATTTGGATATGTTCCTTGCAAACATCTGGATTCTAAAGATATGCAGTACAGCAAACAAATAAAATGGATGTGATTTGTAATTGTATGCTGTGCTTTTGTGTGTATCTATGGTTTGCAGCATGCACAGAAATGTTAGTTCCTATTAAATAGACGAGTAAACTGCTTTCAATAAATTGAATAAAAACATGTATTTGTACGTTTTACTGCTATAAATACGTATAAATTGTACGTTTCTATGTGCATGAAAACGTATGTAAATATACGTGTGATAGAACCACATTTAACATAAAAATACACACGTATTCTCATGAGATCACATTGAACACTCGAGTCATGGATTTCACAAGTAATTTACAATAAAATTATCTGACACATACTGTACAGCCAAATATTTCTGTGAGGAACTAGTGATATTCTACCAGACATTGTAATCTGGAAGATGTTGTTTTGTGCTTAACACTATAAATGCAGTCAATGTTTTCATGAAGGATGCAAATATGTTTTGACAAGAGAACATCATTATTTATTGTCACTTCCTGAAGAGAAGCCCTCCCCAGCATGATATCACTAACGTTAAAGTTATTAGAGTTGGAGACATTGAACTTAGTGGAGCTCATTAAATATATCATATGGATAGGCTATATATATATATATATATATATATATATATATATATATATATATATATATATTCCATAAAGAAGCTAATTGTTCACTTTATAGACGTAGCTGTTGTGATTAGTAATTAATTGGTTATTCTTCATTAGTTGGCCAAAGTTCCAAAGTAGTTCTCAATGATGATATTTTTCTTTAGTAATTATCAAATAACTAACAAGGAACTACCTATGTCCTAAATTAGCTATTACTTACTGCTTAGTTAATCTTGCTTCTATATTAGTTAATAGTATTAAGTTAAGTGTTAATGTAGTACTACCTATTACTTCCTGCGTAGCTACTTATTAACAACGGACCATTATTTTAAAGCGTTACCGACATAACACATTATGTGTGAATATAGTTAACCTTTAGATTTCTCAATGATTGTCTTTTGAGATTATTTATTGAAAAGTTCAGTTCATAGAAAGAGTCACAAGTAAGTCACAAGTCATGTATGGATCCTTTGTGTCAAGGTCTATTAATTATTAATGATTTGTGCAGGGTTGTGCAGGGTTTTCCATACATTGTTGTAATCATGAGATGCTTCTTAAAACACAGTGTCCTTGTATCTTGTGATCAAGTTAATTTATGTATATGTTATAATTAATGTATTTTTTTTTTGAGTGCAGAAATCTGACTTTATTAATGTATGACTGACAAATATGCATCAAATTAAGGTTATTAGCATGTTATTAAAAAAAAAAAATAATAATAATAATAATAAATTGTTTTTTAGTCAAAATTACAACAGATTCAAGAAAGCAAAATCTGTATTCTAAATCCCAGAGGGGAGCCACCAATAAAGTTTGTAACCTGCCCCAGCACTCATTTTTGTCTAAATCCCACAGATGTATGATAATGAGATGTTGGTATTTTTAAGTGCTTCAATGAAGTTTTCATTAAAACTCTCTTTATGTAGTTTTCAGGTTCAGTGGAGGGGAAGTAAAAGCTAAGATGCTCTTCAAAGTCTTCAGCTCACTTCTCTGCACTGAACTTGAACCATAAATTATGTTCATGAACTTTAAATTTGCATTACCGAGATTAGAATTTCAGATTAGAGGCATTAAGAGATGTCTGAAAACTCAGGATGATAGTAACATCTCATTTTCCAGCCAGACGCTCCACTCTGTGTCTGTAATTATGGAAATGTCTTTTATCACAATGTTAATGTTAATGTTTGAAATAACGGCACTTTCTAGCCCTCTACGGACCAGACTGGCCCGCGCTTCACCCCGCATCAATGCAAAAGCACAGCAACACATAATGACTGCCAGTATATAAACAAAAAAAGAAATTGGGACGGTCTTGACATCATCAATACGAGCTGACAAGTATCTGACATTCAGTACTGTTCTGCTGGTTGTGCAGCCAGAAGTTAAGAAGGAGCAAATAAACAGTAATGAAATCGGCTTCAATGAGCTCGTCCTGGTGAAGAGAGCCGTCTTCCAACGATAGGAAATAATTGGACTGGGACTTCAACATGTTTCTGAAGAATAAGTGAGAGCTGGAAAACAGTAAGTTGTGAAAATCTATAAGGAAGTGTTGAGATCTGAGACTGGGGAGATGCTCACTACATGCAAATAATTGGAACTTGGGTCGGATGAAATTCATAAGTAAAGGAAATAATAATTGAATGGAAACTATAATTGAATTAACTGAAGGGAAGAATATCAATTGCCTTAAAGTGTAATTTAATAAGTCACTAATTCTTTTACCGTCTGTTCCTGAAGTGATCCGGTGAGATGAGCTGGAGTAGGTATTTATAATTCATTTGGTTCTTTCTTGTCATCAAAAGGGCTCTAAGGAAAATGGGAACATTTTTATTGTTCTTACAGTGGTTTCTCCTTTGTGACTTTCACTCTTAAAAAAAAAGGTTCTTAAATGGTTCTTTGGCAGGGTGTATGGTTCCTTGAAGAACCTTTCCATTGCACAAAAGATTATTTGTAGCACAGAAAGGTTCTTTAAACTATTGAATGGTTCTTCACAATCAAAGTGAGATCAAGTGAGCTAAATTGTCCTGTCTGGTCCAGAACTCAATCCAGACTCATGTTCTATTAGTTGCATTCAATTATAGTGTAATAAAAAAGTATTCATTTTGAGTTATATACAGCAAATAGTGTAGTGGTGTTTATTAATTAAAACAGACCAGTAGATTCTTTTATATCTATTATCTATTTTAATGCTTTTTTGCATGACTTTTTGCATTCAAGAAATAAAATGGCAGCGTGATAAAAAAAACGTATTAAAAGATAAAAGTGTCACTTTGTCCCACCTATCCATTTTGCACTTATATTAATCAAAAATTCACGATTTAATGTGATTTTATGTTTGTGTGTTTTTTTTTTTTTTATGTAGTGTTCTAATTATATTATTATTTATGCAAATGCTGAATGACTTTGAAATGTTTCAATGGTCATGAGCGCTGAATACTGTAGTCTCATTTAAGAGAGGAGGGAGTTGCCATGGAAACTGAAAACTTTAAAAGAGTCCGTTAGCATCTCAACTATTTTCAGGCAAGGAAAGCTAACTCTTTACTTTGAGCTCTTTTTAAAGAGAGTTGGGTTTTAAATCACATCTTTGTGTGTAGATGAGAGGTTTTGATAGCTTTGTAAAGGGGTTGCTTTCAGTTTGTCAGTGGCTTATTGAAAGTTGTCTAACTTTTTAAGCCTAAAATATCACTTACAAGGAACTCAAAAATTAACTGAATCTATCAATAACTTCATCTACAGTGATATCGTTGACTTGATTGCAAATAAATGCACAGACACTATTTAAAATTAACAGAGATGACATCACTGAATTCAAAGATGAACTGTCATTTTGCATTATTGACACTGTTTTCCTAATGAATGTTGTTAAGTTGCTTTGACGCAATGTGTTTTGCATAAAGTGCTATATAAAAAAGGTGACTTGACTGGACAAAATGGGGCTCTATTCATCATAAAGAATCTATTCATCCGTCGTTATTTGAAGAATCTTTAAAAGGGGTTCTTTGTGGTACCAGAAAAGAAAAAAAAACACTGGTTCTTTAAAGAACCTTTCACAAAATGCTATTCCTCTATGGCATCGCTAAAAAAAAACCGTATTGTTTCTTCCTGACACCTTTTTTTTTTGTTGATAGGGTTTTCCCTCACTGTATCTCATCTAGACCAGAAAACTATGTCAAAAAACTATGTCTATATAAACTGTGTCTATAAAACTATAAAACTAAATAATTTACAGATGGTATTTTAATAATATATTTTTCCTTTAGTAATATGCAAGCCAATTATGTAATTATTAAAACAACAAGTTGTCTTTAAGCTTACTATTTTATTTTCTATAAAGGAAAATATATCACTTGCTTTGAGAAATAGTTCACCCCAAAATTTTAATTGAATATAGCTGCTTTTATCAAATGTTTGGAGTCTCATTCTGATGGCACCCATTCACTGGAGATCATCCATTGCACGGACACTGATGTAATGCTACATTTCTCAAAAATTTGATGAAGAAACAAACTCATCTACATCTCTGATGGCCTGAGGGGGAACACATTTCCATATTTTGGTGAACTATTCCTTTAATATTTGTTGAGTAATTACTTAGAAGTAGCACATTATGCAAATACATGCTTATGTCTTGATAAATAATTGGAGAATTACTCTTCACTTGTGGAACAAAATGACAGCTTAGGATAAAAAAAAATAAAGTGGTATTACAGAATGTGTAGAATTGGCTGTAAAGCACATGCTGTAATTTTTACGGAAAAAAAAAACAACAACACTAAATGATTACAGTAACTTGTCTTTTTCTTACATTTTAGGTGCTATAAGTTAGGTTGTCCATAATAGTTGGCAGCACAAGAGTTTTTT
The DNA here is from genome assembly GCF_003368295.1 of Carassius auratus. NCBI lineage: Eukaryota > Metazoa > Chordata > Actinopteri > Cypriniformes > Cyprinidae > Carassius > Carassius auratus. Next base: position 23,053 of record NW_020525636.1, on the reverse strand, counting down.
TTTTATGATAGCATGCATCACAGCCATTTTCCCCACTGCATTCAAGCAGGCTTTGGTAACCCCACTGCTCAAAAAATCCTACTTTAAACACTTCACTTGTATATAGCTACAGACCTGTCTCTCTCATCTATCATTATTTCTTTCACAGAATAACTGACTGGATGATAACCAGTCAGGTTTCAGAAGTGGCCATTCAACTGAGACTGCATTACTGTCAGTCACTGAAGCCTCGGTGATTGCAAAAGCTGATTCCAAATCACCAGTTCTCATTCTGCTTGATCTGCTGTATCTGCCACTTTTGACACTGTGAATCATCAGATCCTCCTACCCACCCTCTTATCACAGGGTTTTCACTTTGCTGGTTTGAATACTATCTCACAAGCAGGTATTTTGGGGTGGCCTGGAGAGAAAAGGCATCAAATCCCATCAACTGTTCACTGGGGTTCCTCAGGGATCTGTTCTTACACCGCTCCTCGTCTCCATACACACTGTATCACTGGTTCCCATCATACAGGCACATGGCTTCTCCTACCATTGCTATGCTTATGACACACAGCTCTTTCTCTCATTTCAGCCAGATGATCCAACGGTAGCTGCACAGATCTCAGGCTGGCTGGTGGACATCTTGGCATGGACGAAAGAACATCACCTACAGCTCAACCTGGCAAAGACTGAGCTTCTTGTCGTCCATGCCACTCCAACTCTACAGTATAATTTCACCATCCAGCTATGTTCATCAACAATTACCCCATCAAGCTCAGTCATAAATCTCGGTGTAATCTTTGATGACCAGATGACTTTCAAAGACCACATTGCAAAGACTGCTCAATCTTGCAGGTTTGCATTGCACAACATGAGAAAGATCTGGCCCTTTCTAACGGAGCCTGCTGCACAACTTCTTGTCCAGGATCTTGTCATTTCTAGGCTGGACTACTGCATGCTCTTCTGGCTAGACTTTCATCATGTGCAATCAAACCTCTTCAAATGCTTCAGATTATAGCGGCACAACTGATCTTCAATGAGCCCAAAAAGGGCAATGTCACACCTCTCTTTATTTCCTTTGTTTCCCTGAACTGGCTAACGATTGTGGTTCGCTTATGGTTCAAGACATGGTGTTTGCATAAATAACAGCCACAGGCTCACCACCTCCTACTTTCATTTGCTCTTATGAATCTACATCCCCTCCAGTAGCCTGAGAATTTCAAGTGAGCAACACCTCATGGTACAATCACAGAAAGGCACATAATCACTTTCCAGAACATTTTTATTCACCATTCCTGGCTGGTGGAATGATCTTCTCACCCTCAACTGGACTGCTGAATCCCTGACAGTTTTCAAACAATAGCCAAAAACTAATCTCTTTCGTTAATATTTGACTGCATCCTTAAATAAAAAATAAATAAATAAAAAAACACTGCTTTTTCTTTCTTTAATTCTTCCTTTTTAGTACTAACATGAACAATGTTTAATAAATTAATAAACTTTGTATTAGGAGCACTTCCTGTGATGAATCGCTTGTTTTATTTGCTAAATAAGTAAATGTTTACCATAGCTCATAATAATTTAATAAAGATGTACAAGTCAAAGGAGGCAGTGTTTGTTTACATTTTGAACGAATCTTTAATGCAGCCGGGAAAGAAAGAGTTGTCTTGGGGAGTCATTCATTCAGTCGTGCATTCACAAAGTTCTATAGGTTTTGTATTATAATTAGTCTAGTAGTTCACCTGTTTCAGTCAATACAGTCTGAGCTGGAAAGAGAACTGATTAGTTCATCTCTCAATTCTTTGAGTTTTTCGAGTCATTTGTTCATCACCTGACAGGCCCATAAACTTTAACCTATGCAGTCTGAGTCGGAAAGAGGCTCAATAATAATAATAACCAACTCTTTATTACCTTTGTTACAATGTTCAGTGTATGGAAAATAACCATTATGACAGAAATTCGCACATTTATGAACTATAAGAAGTAAACTTACAATTTGAGACCAGAAACGCGGTAACTGTGAGTAAATAAGAATTATAATAATGATGAAAATTATGATAATAATAATAATAATAATAACTATGCACCCATTTGTAAGGAAGCTTGTAAATTAATTTCTCTATCCAATGCTGTCACGTCACGTGGCAAAAGAATGAACGATAGGTTAAAGCCTTTTATACAGTCTATGGTTAAAGCTTATGGGGCTGTCACGTGATGAAACAATGACACAAACCCGAAAACTTGTCAGGTAAGAGATGAGGTGAACTAATCATAAACTGAAGACCCAGGTAAACAATCAATTAATCTGTTCTGTTGCTAATAGCATTATAGTTTTGTATTTTTTTTATTTTATTTTTTTTGTAGTGTGATCAGCGTTTGCGTAAGTACTAGTACACATATTAGCGAAGTAACATAACACTTTAATTATATTTTGGAAAAAAATAACAAAATGACTCGAAAATAGATTTTTTCATTTTGCTGAACGAGACTCAAAGGTCCGAGTCGGTAAAATGATCCGAACTTCCCATCACTACTACTTATTCATTTTGAATGTGGTATTTCATGTATATTTTTGTGAAAAAAAAATTCTTGTGCATTTTATTTCATATATTTATTTGAACCTGCATGATAACGTCATGTGAATTTGCATAAGTTTAAGTTATTTTTTAACTGTTAATAATCAAAGGCTGAAAGGGTTTCTAAACTGTAATCCTGATTCTTGACTCATTCATTGTGCCATAACTCAAAGATGATTGTTCAGCTTCAATGATTTCCTGTGGCTAAATGTCCTCAGTAGGCCTCTGAATTTAAATAATTTAGCTCAGAGGGAAAGACAAACGTAATTCGAGCTAATACGATCATTCATTCATCCGTAAGGAGATCACTGGTGACTCTATAGCTCCAGTTGTCTTGATTCCCTTCACTAACCTGACTTTGACTCCCTCAGCTCTCCTCATGTTAGATGTACTGGTCCTCCTCGAAGAGCTGATTCATGAAAGCCCTTCTTTCACCTCAGGTGTTAGTGAAGAAGTCAGAGAACACTTTCTGAATGTGCTCCAAATGACATACGTGAAGCCCTCTGAAGGAGTAATGCTTCTCCAGGTCACTCTGTGTGCAAGAGGGAAAAAGAAGGATCTGTCTGTCATAAGTCATAAAAAGCACAGATTTCTAGGGAATAAAGCACTTCTATTGAGATTAGTCTGAGACACTATTATAGTTTTATCAATAATTTGTAAAATTCAGATGTAATATTTTCTGTTTTCATTTTAATTTTAGTTAAAGTGTTAGTAATTTGTGTTTTGTTTGTATGTATATTTTTTTAATATATTTTTATTAAAGTTTTACTTTTAGTTATTTTAATACATTTTAATAATCACAGAGATTGACTATTTTTTTCTAAAAATCAATGAAGTTTGTGTTCATCTGTGTCCTTTAGATCTGGGACAGTATGAGAATGAATCATTTTTGGGAGGAGTATCCCATCCTTTTTCTGCCAAGCAGGGTCATTACATACCTTCTCCAAATTCTGCTTTTCCTGCCAAGATTGAGAGTTTGAGAGAGAGAGAATTTTTTTTATAATAAATTAATTCATGAAATACAGTAGCAACAAATCTAACAGACTGTAAATATATGATATATGTGGGACAAAATATCAATATGGCAATATATTGCTGTCCTTATTCCGTGCAATATGACAATCAATACGCTGGCGCCAAATATAAATATTTTAATTAGTAAAATAAGGCTCTCTAAATAGATTTTCCTGCTCCCAGCGTAACTACCTCATGGCTCCTGGAGGTGGCCCTCAACACAGAAATGAGGGAAAGTGAATATAAGTTAACTAGCCTGAGGTTTTATGTCTCCAGTTTCAGCTCTTCAAGATGAGATGGGAGAAATTACTTTGCAAATAAGAAGACAACAATTACTGGCATCCTATAGGGCATCCTATGAGGTCAGAGTGGGAATCACCCTAAAAACAAGTACTGAGACCCAACTGGGAATATGAGAAGAAAGAGTGGAATGGTTTTGGATGGAGTGTGGGAACATTAGTAAGATATATGAGTCTAGAAGAAGTTGGATATGCTCCAATAATTCCTTTATCTTCAATTAGGAATTATTATAAATATTCCATTGTGGGTTATGTCCCAACCAAAAGATGATCTAAGCTAATTACAAAGAAGACAAAAGGAAGGGTCTTTTGAAACAGAAGTGTAAGGAGGTATATGGAGTCAAGATGTATATACACCTTTGCATAGATGCTTTGAAAGAGCCAAAAACAGGTCATGTGGGTTCAGCATTCATAATTACAAAGTTAAAAATGAACCAGAGAAACAGGATATCAGACTGTCATTGTATACTGGATACATGTTTTAGATAATTATGGCAATAAGGCGGATTAGTGAAGTTAAAATATTGAAGGTAATAATATGTTCAAATTCTAGTTCAGCTCTAATAAGTGTGGCTGAGTAGAAGTCAGAGATAATTAGATAAATAGTTAAAGATTAGTCAAGAATTCAATTCTCTTAAGCAAAAAAGTATAAAAGTAAAATGCGGGGTTTTTTCACATTGGGGTAATGAAGAGGGATATTTTAGCAAAAAAAACAAAAAAAAACACAGAATGAGAAATAGTTGATATGTAGATAACTATTAGAAATTAAATCAATAATCAAAAATAATATTATGAAATTATGGCAACAGTTTTGGGACACAGATGCCAAAGGTAGACATTTGTATCAAATACAGTCAAGAGTTGATAAGAGAAGTGTATTACGTTGTGCAGAACTGAGGAGAATAAAATATGGTAATATACAAGGTTAAACAGTACAATCCACTTCATAAGCAAACACCCAACATGTCTATGTGAGATGTGCAATGTTAGTAAAACTGTTAAAGATGTTATAATATACTGTAGGAAATATAATGTTGAAAAAAATAATAGTAAATCCAGAAATTAACACAAAACAAAAACACAATACTGCTTTTGACAAGAGAATATTACTATGTTGCTTTGTTTGTTTGTTTGTTTGTCAGCATCAGATGAAGCTCTGTGAAGACTCGGGTATTGAATGTGGGTTGAATTAGGAGATTGTTAGGAGAGCGCCAATGCTCCATTTGAGAGATAAGTGGCAGTAATGCCAGAAGAAGAAGAGGTGTAAAGTGGATGGTGGACAGCAGTGTGAGTGAAATAACTAATGGCCTAAATGTCTGGACCCACTTTGACTTTTATACCATTAATGCCAGGGGTGAGTGCATATCAAATTGGCAGCAGAAAAAAAAAAAAAAACAGCACAAAGATTCAATACACAATACTACTAAAGCATTTAAGCATTTAATTTGCTGATACATTATTAAAATTTAAAGTTTTATCTGTTAACTTTACAACAAAGGTTAATTCATAGGTTACTGTAACAAATGTATTTCTCATTGTTAATGTTAGTTAAGGCATTGCCAGAAGTTAACTAAAGTTTACTGTATGTAAAGCATTACCTTAGACGATGGGGCTTTGCAGATGATCTCATAATCAAGTGTCTCAGTTCGCTTTCAAATGAGAGTAGATATCGAGGACCGCAGAAATGAGCGACGCTGCAAATGTGCAGTTTGTTGTGGAGAAGATTATCTAGCAGGATGTTTCTTTTTTCTTTCCACAAAGAACATCTGTTTAGTGGATCAAACACTGTACTTATGGTAATATGCTGCTTTAAACACGTTTGGCTCAGATGTTTCTAATCTATAATCCATCACCCGCTAAACTAGTTTCATTTGTAGGTGGTCCGGATTCAGTGCTAAGACTTACTTTTATTTGAGAAATCCAATATACATATTTTTTTTAAATACTGAATGAGGTTTGTTTGGGGATTTTCAAATTATTTTCAAAGTAATTTTTTGTTGGCTTGAATTGTTGTACTGTAGAAATTACATGTACACTAGGTTAATAAATGGTGTAAAATTAATAATTGTTACTTCATAATACCAAATGAATTAATATTAACATTTTAAAACTAATAAAAACTAATTGGAACTAAATGGGGAGGGTTTTTTGTTGTTGTTGTTGTTGTTGTTTTTTGCCAAACCTCATGGATAAAGGGAAGTGGAAAAAAAATCTAGTTGGTGAATGAGAATATTGTCTTGCATCCTCCTAGTTTGTTTGTTTTTATTATTATTATTATTATTATTATTATTATTATTATTATTATTATTATTATTTTGTTTGTTTGTTTATTTATTTAAAAAAATTTGGCCAAGTGACAACATCCAGATTTTAAGGAGCACTTACAGAAGCACCTCACAGCGAGTAAGCACATTATAAGTTGATTTGAAAAGGGAATTGCGTCAGGATTAGACATCACATGGAGCTTAATTCAGCGAGCACAAAGCAGGTATGTTGCTGTAACTTTATTCTCAGTTTGACGACTACACTAAGTGCACTTTACCACTTTACTCTGTGAGACTCGACAGTCACTTTTTCGAACTTATTCCTCTACTTTTCATTCTTTCTGAAGTGCCGCTCTGATTTGCTTTCTGTTCACTATGTCCGTCGAAAAATATCAGGCTGCTGACCTGGTGGTTTGCCAGAACTCAAGTACAAAATATACTTTGGTGCACCAACACAGTAGGCGTTAAATGCAGTCTCTTATTAGCTATTCTCCCAGGCTAGGGGACTTCAGCACAGGCCTGCCTGCTGTTGCATTCAGTCACTGTCACATTACAAGTAAACAAGACAGATGGCAGTGCCCAGGTATTTCTTTGAGGGTGCGGATGCCATAGTAAAGGACAAGTTGCTCAGGATGGGCTAAAAACTAACTTTCCAAACTCAAATGAATGTATATGGATGCGCAGCATGAGTAACTCTCACCCATCTGGATGTGTAAAAAAAAAAAATAATAATAATAATAAAAACGAAAAGCAGCCAAGAAACGATGGCTGCTTAATGCTAAACATCTACCTATTGACTGGTTTGTTCAATTTCCTTCAGGAATGAAACAAGTGACTCTAAGTGTGTGCCATTCACTCAAACGAGTCACTCAAAAACACTGATTCATTCAGGTTACTCATTACTGACTTTTTATTTATTGCCCTATTGTATAAAAGCAATGAATATCAGTACGGCTTTGATTCCCTGCTGCTGAATTACAGCTTTGGAGCAACAGCACTCTTGCTTGTATGATATTGAATTAAAGAAAATAAATTCAAATTTCATAAGTGACGAGCTTGAATCTTGTAGTTTCAAACACTGTTTAAAAAACAGCTAAGCTAGTGAAAAATGTAGTTAGTAGCTCCCAAAGCTCCACTCTAAAGTAAGCTGTATCTCTGCTTTTCTCCTCTTCACTTCACGTTTATTCATTAGTTTCCCCCCTTCCTCCTGTTCTTGCTCTCTTTTCCTGTCTCATTCTGTTTGACGGATCTCTCTGTTGGTATCCTTCCATTTTTCATTCTCGTTCCCAGGCTCCTGAAGGCTGCAAAAACACATCCTCATCCTACCCAGAGATCAACATATGGTGCAGATGGTTGGCTGAATATAAAAAAGGCAGGACTTTTCCCTCGTGAGACGAGATTATTCAGGCTAGTTCTGGACTGCCAACAGGAGTGCTGGTTTTGGAGCGCTCTAAGAAGTTAGGAGCGTCTCTCACACTGTATTCCAAGCAGCCATTTTGTGCCACTTTCAATGTCAAAAATCCCAGCAAGCCATTCTTTGTTTCTCAGTATAAATAGATTCTGTCACCGGGGACACTATACACAAAGGAGGCATACTAAAATATTTACCCTTAAAGGATAATAAGCTACAGAAAGACACATTCACTGCAAAAAAATGTATATAAATGGAAATTTTCTTGCAGTATTGATAAATACACTGACAGCTCCACAACTACATACTCACTTTCTGTTACTATCTCTCTCTCTCACACACACACACACGCACAAGTACAGTACCTGGCGCAGCTACAACACATTCAGAATCACAGTGGCTGAATGTCTCATTTCTCAACTTCAAGGTGGGCCAGCGATAGGCATCTTTGTGATCCCTGTTCTCATCTTGAATCTGGGAGATTAGAAGCAAGGGTCCAGACTAGAGGTCACCAGTTACCCCCAGAAGAGAATCAATCCCTGCCCCGCTTTGATACATGAGACAGTCATACAATTGCATTGAGACAGAGAGGTGGATGAGAGCTGCCCCGGAAACCTGTATGAATCATCTGTCGAAGCCTGCCTTGGACGAGACACCTGTCATACACCTGATCAGGGTTGCCTTTCAGTTTTAAAGGGATAGCTTACAGTCTCACCAATTGGTCCTCAGCAGTGAATGGGTGCCGTCAGAATGAGAGTCAAAACAGCCGATAAAAACATCACAATAATCTACAAGTTATCCACACACCTCCAGTCCATCAGTTAACATCTGGAGAAGACACAAGTGGAAATAAATTCAGCATTAAGACGTGTTTAACTAAAATACCAGTCCATAATCCATAATAACACTTCCTCCAGTGAAAAAGTGCATCTCCTGTTGTCTCTAACATCAAAATCCAGACACATATTTGTTTTGAGCTGTTTAAACGCTGCTTGATCTGTGCAGATTTCTCTCCTGATTCAGACCAGACAGATTTTCACTGGAGCAAGCGTTATATTCTAGATTCATTGCAAAACACATTGTTTTAATTCTGATGGTTACGACTTACAGCTTAGTAAAAATTAAAAATTCTGTATCTCAAAAAATGTGAATATTTCATTTTGAGCTCGATTAGTTTTATTAATTTTGAGTATAAATACTGGTGACCTCTTAAGCTAGTTTAAAACATGCAACCACAATTATGGGAAATACTACTTACTCAACACTATCCACAAGGAGGGTAAGCCACAGAAGGTCATTGCTGAAAGAGCTGCTGTTCACAGAGTGCTGTATCAAAACATATTCATAGAACGTTGACTGGAAGGATAAAGTGTGGTAGGAAAAGGTGCGCAAGCAACAGGGATGACCACAGCCTTCGGAAGATTATCAGGAAAAGCAGATTCAAGAATTTGGGAGAGCTTCACAAGGATTGGACTGAAGCCGGAGTCAGCGCATCAAGAGTCTCCACACTCAGACATCTCCAGGAAAAGAGCTACAGTCACATTCCTACCAAGACACTCCTGGACCAGAAAAACATCAGAAGCATTTGACCTGGGGTAAAGAGAAGAAGAACTGAACTGTTGCTCAGTGGACCACAGTCCTCTTTTCAGATGAAAGTAAATTTAGCATTTAATTTGGAAATCAAGGTCTGTAGTCTGGAGGAAGACTGGAGAGGCACAGAATCCAAAGTGTGAAGTTTCTGAAGTCAGAGATGATTTGGGTGTCGTGCCGTCTGCTGGTGTTGGTCCCTTGTGTTTTATCAAGTTCAAAGTCAATGCAGCCATCTACCAGATTTTGGAGCACTTTATGATTCCATCTGCTGACAAGCTTAATGGAGATGCTGATATAATTTTACAGCAGGACTTTAGCACCTGCCCACAGTGACACAACTACTTCCAAGTGGTTTGATGACCATGATATCACCGTGCTTGATTGGCCAGCCAACTCACCTGACCAGAACCTCACAGAGGATGTATTGGGTATTGTGAAGAGGAAGAGAAGTAACATCTGCCAAACAATACAGACAAGCTGAAGGCCGCCATCAAATCAACCTGGGCTTCATTAACACCTCAGCAGTGCCACAGACTGATCACCTCCGGGCCAGGCCGCATAGAAACAGTAATTCATGCAAAAGGAGCCCTTAGCCAAGTATTGAGTGCAAAACTAAACCTGCTTTGGAGATCTTGAACATTTCTGTTTTGTAAAGGTTTTTTTGATTGATCTTTGAGAAAAATATGCAATTTATTTGAGATTCTGATTTGTTTTTACCTAAGCTGTAAGTCATAACCATCAGAATAAAAAAAAAAAAAAACTTGAAATATTCAGTTTGTGTGCAATTAATCTAGAACAGTGGTTTTCAAACTGTGCCCCAATTTTTAGATTACATTGGTCGAGATGTAGAGCCAGTGAAAGTTCTACGATCTGACCATGGGTGCCTGTCTCCTGTTATAGGTATTTTGCTAAGTATCTTTCTGAAAGTGGGAGATTCAACAGTATTGATGGGTAACATTCCATCGACAATGAACGAAGCGACAAGAATTGAATTCAAGAATTTTAAAGAACTACACAAGGAATGGACTGAGGCTGGGGTCAAGACATCAAGAGCCACCACACACAGACGTGTCAAGAGATTTGGCCACAGTTGTCATATTCCTCTTGTTAAGCCACTTCTGAACCACAGACAACGTCAGATGCATCTTACCTGGGCTAAGGAGAAGAAGAAATGGACTGTTGCCATTGGTCCAAAGTCCTTTTTTCAGATGATAGAAAGTTTTGTATTTCATTTGGAAACCAAGGTCCTAGAGTCTGGAGGAAGGCTGGAGAAGCTCATAGCACAAGTCGCTTGAAGTCCAGTGTTAAGTTTCCACAGTCTGAGATGATTTGGGGTGCAATGTCATCTGCTGGTGTTGGTCCATTGTGTTTTTTGAAAACTGCACCCGTTTACCAAGAAATTTTGGAGCACTTCATGCTTCCTTCTGCTGACCAGATTTAGAAGATGCTGATTTCATTTTTCGCAGGATTTGGCACCTGCACACACTGCCAAAAGTACCGAAAGTTTGTTAAATGATCATGGTGTTGGTGTGCATGACTGGCCAGCAAACTCTCCAGACCTGAACCCCAGAGAGAATCTGTGGGCTATTGTCAAGAGGAAGATGAGAAACAAGAGACCAAACAATGCAGAGGAGCTGAAGACCACTGTCAAAGAAACCTGTGCTTCCAGACCTCAGCACTGCCACAAACTGATCACCTCCATGACACGCCGAACTGAGGCAGTAATTAAAGCAAAACGAGCCCCTACCAAGTATTGAGTACATGCACAGTAAATTAACATTCTTTCCAGAAGGACAACAATTCACTAAATGTTTTTATTTTTATTTTATTTTTTATTTTTTATGAAGTATTATAATTTGTTGAGATGAACTGAGATGAAGATGAGTTGAATTGGTGGGTTTTTGTTAAATCTGAGCCAAAATCATCACAATTAAAAGTACCAAAGACTTAAACTACTTCAGTCTGTGTGCATTGAATGTATTTAATACATGAGTTTCACAATATGAGTTGAATCATGTAAGTCATCATTTGAGGGCAGAGAAGGCCAGTTTGGTTTGGATTTTTTTTTTCTAATATTAGAGAGCAGCAGATAAAACTGATGGCTTGCTGCATCATTTTCAGCCCTTCATTACTTGCTTTTGTCAAAGTGTACCACAATCCGCCTTTACGTTTACTTTTATTTATTTAACATTTATGTGACTACAGTGCAATAATAATGAATTTTTGAAAGTTTGAAAAGCTTTCTGTTTTGTGCACAACACAATATTTTCTTCTATTTTCCACAATGTGTTTTTTAAAGATCAATGCTGTCTAACCATATGGGATGTCTGATCACGAAACACACTGTAAATGAACACACATCTCAGAAGGAATGGAGATGAAGATAAAAATGAAGACACAGTCATCTTAGGGAGGAAATTCACAGAAAAGTATAATTAAATTGCTTTCAGCTGCTCAATAATTAAAAAAAAAAAAAAAAAAAAAAAAAAAGTTAAAATAAGAACAGATTACATATGATAGCATTTTGTTGTTGTTGTTTTACCAGAGCTCCAATGGGGTTTCCAAACTAATCTGCACTTCTAATGAGATAAATATTATTAAAATAGCAATAATAATAATAATAATAATAATAATAAAAGCTCAACAACTATGAGCTCAAAACTATTGATGGTTTTGACATGGAAGGCCATATTCAAACATTGATATACTGCAGTCTGTGTGTTTGCTTTTAAATCAAGCCAATAAACAAAACAAATGAACTCACGAGTGGATGAGTGAATGAATGGTCAATAAACTGTTACGGCACAGCCCTGGTGTGTCATAAAAAACCTGCACCACCTTTATTACAGTGATTTAGGAGGACTATACATCTAATATCTGAGCTCAACTGATATGGGCATCTCACATACGCCACATGACTTCTATTCCCAGACACATATCGGATAGATTATACTGGATATTAAACATCCATGTTTCTCCTTCTTTAGGGTAAGACAATATGGCATAAGCTGTTCAATAAACAAAGACAAATAACAGGTGGAAAGATTAGTTATTATATATATATATATATATATATATATATATATATATATATATATATATATATATATATATATGCAACTAAGTTGTCTGCCACAAACTAAAAGGACAGTAAAAACAGCTAAATATCCTTAAAACCAGAGAAATTCACCAACACACGTTTTCAGACAAATGGATATTTTTACTTCCTGAATACATGTTCTTATGTAAATGATGAGGATGGATATTCACATATTTTCCTTTTACTTTAGTGTGTTTTGTAGTTGCTTGTGCATGTATAAGATCTTCAAAGCTCAAGGATCTAAAAGAGAAGGCTTCTATTGAACTCTCCCTCACATATCTGTGTCACTATGTGGAAATATTTGCATAACGCTGCTCATTTGAATATGCAATGAAAAGAAGGTGTGGTTTCAGGTCTTCCAAAAGTGGATCTTCAGTGGTTAAGATTGATTTACAACACTGTTCCAGAACAGTACGACCCAAACGTTCGAGTGTGTGCAGCACATTTTACAGAGGAAAGATTCCTGAACTGTGAGAGTACAAGGATGGCTGTGCACGAAGGCTGTTTCTAAAACATGGGGCGATTCCAACTTTGCCAGGACAATCTGGCACTTCCGAATCAGAGCTCATAAGTGTTTTATTCTTTGCTATTGACTGTTCAAATGTGGAGTTTGGTGAAGTGTAGAGTAAAGCATATTGCTTCCGATCGATCAATCGATCAGCTTGGTCAGAATCTGCATCTGTATTTTCAGAATCTGACTCCAACTGATGTGGTAAAACTGAGGACATCATTAAAGCTGCGGTAGGGAACTTTCGACGCTCTAGCGGTTAATAAACAGAACTGCTTGCGTCTTGCGGAAGAACATCGTAGCCGGAACTACTTCTCTCTGTTTATGTCTATGAAGAATCACAAAGGTACTGGGTTACTCCGCCGCGGTATCCCCGAAGCAATCTAAAATAGTCAGAATATAAACACTTATTATAGGTGCACCCTAGTGATTCAGGACAAGCCAAAAACACGGTTTGGAAAATGGATTCATGGTGTACTCGCTTATTATATACATTTTTCTACATTTTGAACACAAACAAAGTTACGGACCGCAGCTCTGATTGGTTGTTTTTTACCGGGAGCGATGGAGTTTCTGCAAATGGCAATAGGACACTGGGAGGAGCCAGAGGAGCTTGATTTTTACACAGATTATCTGTCTCATATTCTACTGTCAGGACATAATGACAGGTTTAATAAATATGTAAAAAAATTTTTTACAAAAGTTCCCTACAGCACCTTTAACTGCTCTTATCAGTGCTTTGGAAGCTGAAGATGGCAGTTTATGTAAGGGGTGCTACATTTCTGACATGTGCTTCAGATGTTCGGCCAATCACAGCACACCGGATCAACTGACCAATCAGAGTACACTGCGCTTTACAGAAGGAGGAGCTTTGTAGAAATTGACATGTTGTAGAAAGACTGTGCATAGAGGAATAATGTGTTTTTTGAACATTAAAGTATGCTAACCTATTCTAGTACATCCCATACACAAAATAATTATCTTTGAAAATAGCATCATATGACCCCTTTAAAATTAACTTTCCTTTTTTTTTTTTTTTACTGATGACACTTCAGCTGTTGGTAAATATGAACAAATAGCAAAACAGCTATTTATACATATTAAGCAAGCCTACGTTAATTCTCGTTCTGTTATGGTGTAATGCTCACTTTTCACCATCCAGTCAATTCCCAATTGATTAAAATGACTTTACAGAGTGGTATTCTTGATATTTATTTATTAGTTTGTTTGTTTGTTTGTTTGTTTGTTTGTTTGTTTGTTTGTTTTTACAAAGACCATAACAAAAATTACTTATTAAAGATTATTTTATTTTATTTTTGCCGCTGTGAAGAATAAATTACTTGGTCATTTTACATTTTACTTTAAATCACTTTTTTTTTTTTTTTTTTTTTTTTGTAATTGCATGAAGATTTTAGAAAAGTTTAGCTCTTTAGAATTTTTCCTTCTGCCCATTTTAAGTCTATAAAAGTGGGTTCCTGGAAACTGTCAGAAACCTTTCACAATGATTTGTGCCTTTTTGCATACAGACATTCACTTAGAAAAGACTGGAAGTGTCTTAAAATGGCCTGTCATCATGAGTGAAAGGCGGCTCATAAAGACGGTCCGGGTTTTCCTGCAAAGGAAAAATCCAGTCCCTAAAAACCGGCCTCATTCAGAGCTCATTCAGCCCAAGCCAGGCGTCAGGGACTATGTACGAAGGTGGATCGATATCACACTTAACTATTACAAAGACAGATATGTTCCTGAAATTAGAAGGGACTCTCGTGCCCACACGGCCCCCAATCAGCAGATCAGATAAAGCAGGACGAGGCGCTCTTTGAGCCGATTAAGAGTCTGAATACACACAGACAACGAGAGAGCAGCTTCACAGCTTTGTTTATAAATACTTTATTCCACTTGACAGCAGAAATCTACACCTTTAATGAAACTGTCAGGGGTGCTGTGATCGTAATGAGGAAGCAGACCTCACAAACACACACAAAAACACACACAGAACATTAATAGCACAAACCATGGGCTATGCCAAATATAATTATGTCCACATTACTACAGCCTGAGTTCCCTGTAGATCTGGCTCACTCTCTCTTTTTCTCTTTCTTTCTTCCTCTCCCTTCATTTCTCTCTGCAATGCGGTAATACCGCTACAGCTACCACATTTGTTATAAAAGGAGTCTGGTACAGCTTCAATTTTCTTTAAACACCAAGGTGGCTAATTTCCCTAAGCATACTGTGAAGGTGCTGGAAATGTGCATATAATAGTAATAGCTTTTAGTACTTGATATATTTTAGGTACTTGACAGAGCCAAGTCAATGGCTTTGTTCCAAAATCTAGTGAGATGTCTATACAGAGAAAGGAACTGACCAGAAGGTGCACTTATAGATTAATTAACATAAACCGTTGCTAATATAAGCACTGAATATGTTTCTGTGTAAATATAACATGCTTGTTACACATCTGTTGATTACAGGGTCTGACATTAGAGTAACACAAATGTAGCTTCTTTTTTTTTCTTTCTGTCTTTCTTCCATTCTTTTCTTTTTGTTTGAGATAATGTTTGCTGAAGCACCACATTTGTTTGTTTGTTTCTTTGTTTCTTTGTTTATGAATTAAAGTTAAACAAGTTAACCAATATTTATAATTTGCTGAAATTTCAGTGCATCACCAACATTTTTAGTTCTGAATGCATATATATACTGTATTTGTTTTCTCATTGTATTGCATTCTGTGAATGCATTTTCAATGAAGGATGCATGCCATGCTGATTCACAACCTTGACCTGGAGTTTCATCACCCCAAAACTGGGGCTGCAAAAGTAAAACTAAATTAAAGTTAATATTATTATTTTTATAGTCAAAATATATATATATATATATATATATATATATATATATATATATATATATAAAAAAATATTAAATTATATGAATATAAATTAATAATAATATTTAATCTAAAAGTATAATAATAATAATAATAATAATAATAATAATAATAATTATTATTATTATTATTATTATTATTATTATTATTATTATTATCTGTAGTATATATATATATATATATATATATATATATATATATATATATATATATATATATATATATATATGTGTGTGTGTGTAAAATAATAATACATATTATATATATATATATATATATATATATATATATATATATATATATATATATATATATATCAGGGGTGTAACGATACGCGTATTCGTATTGAACCGTTCGGTACGAGGCTTTCGGTTCGGTACGTGGTACGCATTATGTACGGAACGGTTCGTTGGACTAATTAATTATATTTGGAAAATAAATAAAAATTGTGAAATATAATGATATGCGTTCAACAAGGTAGCCCAATAACTCAAACGACATAACAGGCAAAGCCCCTGACACTCCCGAAGAAGAAAAAAACACCAACTTATATGTTTATGTTAGGCTACTCAGTCAGGCGCTCGCTCACTGGCATGCGGTGGCCAGTGCGTTTAACAGACCAGAAATGGAAGATCCTCCAATAACCAACAGGTCTGGTGTTTGGGTGCACTTTACCAATCGATCGGGGCATCCAAACAAGCACGGCAATCAAAATGGACTAGTACTGTACTGTGTCGGAATTTCCTGAGCAGTACGACACAATTAACAGGCCTGCACGTTATTAGATTGAAGAACTGTTATAAATAGAACGTATGCACGGGCAGTTTTGAAAACTCCACCTACTTTGCTCTTGGCATAGTGCAGCGCAAATCGCGTTGTATCTGAAGGGCAACGCTGAGCCCAGGGTCCAGCGCAGCGCATACCGCGTCCTGTGTGAAAGACCCTTTAGCCATTTTGCAACGAGCCTTCAGCGCGTACTGAGTGAGCGAGCGCCTTACTCTGTAGTGGAAAACGCAGGTTTTAAGAACATGCTTAATGTAATTGAGCCCCGTTACAATATTCCTTCACGAACCCATTTCAGCCAGACCATAATTCCTGCTTTGTTCCAAAAAACATAAGCCCTATAAAGAACCAATTGAGTAAAAACACACTCAATATAAAGAGTTATAGAGTTCCATATAAAAAGTTACATCTTTGTATTTGTTCATAACTACTACAACAATATAAAATTTAAATTTTTTTATAGAAGGAGCTGTTTTTGTTTTATACAGTATGCTGCTAAGAAAACACCACGGAAGATGGGTAAAGAATAGCTCCATCATTGTTCAATGTAAAAAATAAAAAAATAAAACATTTTTAAAAATCAAGGAAATTTATCTGCCAATTTTTTCTTTTGGCTGTATCTAAAACGTACCGAACCGAACCTTGACACCAGTGAATCGTATCGAACCGAACCGTGAATTTTGTGAATTTTGTGAATTTTGTGAACCATTACACCCCAATATATATATATATATATATATATTATATATTATATATATATTTTCTTACAAATATTTAAATAAATTATACACTGTAAAAAATTTCTTGTTGTTTTTTACAAAAACTTTTTGGCAGCTGTGGTTGCCAGAATAATTTTGTAAAAATACAGAAAACTGTAAACACATTTACGTCAAAAACTGTTAATTTTACAATATAAAGCTGTAATTTACAAACAAGAAAATGTGAATATAAACCAGTAAATTCAACAACACACACAATTAAATCTGTTTTGTACCTTGAAAATACTGACAACCACCATAATAATAAAGATGGTACTGTATAAGAGAAAGCCACATGAAGTATCAAAGCTCATCACAAGTAGCTTCACCACAAGCAGAAGTATATATTAACATATAGAAGGTGCACATTTATGGAAACACAAAACACCATCATGGTAACACACGTGATACTTAAATAATGCAAAAAACTTTCATTAAGCAACAGAAGATGTAACATAAAGCTCAAATGTACATAACTGATAACAAGAACTATTTAAAAACATAATTATTTAAACAAAATACTTTCAAACGTGGAGTGTCACGCAGGGAATTCTGGGAATATCAGTTTACAGTTTTAGACTGTAAATTATACATTGATTTGTTCTTTTTTTACTTCTAAAAGCTGTATAATTAACAGAATTTTACTGTAAATTTACATTAAATGCTTTGTTAGATCTTTTACAGTTTTTCCCTGTATATAGTACGGGAACTTACTGTTAACCTATTATCAGTTTTTTTCCATAGCGTTTTTACAAAATTTTACAGTTAAAATTACACTTATTTTTTACAGTGTAATTATTACTTTGCATGTTCTGATTGTTTCTCTAGAAGTGAAATGGTTTAATCCTGACAGACAGAGATTTCCAGGACACATGCCAGAATCTTCCATTGGATTTCTTTTACAATCCACTTCCTGAGTCAGCTTTCCTGTCACAATACTTCAGACAGACAAAGGCAGACTCTAGTGTTGCTTGTGAAGCTTCAAGCAGCCATTAACAGCAAACACAGGCCTTTATTGATTGTCAGGTGCTCCTGCTTTTGTGATTTTTAGAGCGACGTGAACTGATGCCTCGTGGCCAACCTACACTTCATCCTCAGACTTTATGCATGGTGGATTTCTAATAATAGTCTTAAATGATTTCCTCTGCTCTCAGTCACGGATGCATGGCTCGGGTTGGGAGTTTTAAATCTCTGTGGGGAGTTCAGAGTCGAGCACTGAAGTCGAATTCTCCCAATGTTTAGAGCACTATTTTGTTCATCATGACCTTGTCAAAGAGTTGGATGCTCTTGAGGGCAAACAGTGAAGATAGATAGATAGATAGATAGATAGATAGATAGATAGATAGATAGATAGATAGATAGATAGATAGATAGATAGATAGATAGATAGATAGATAGATAGATAGATAGATAGATAAATTGCACTGATTAGGCCTCCTGCCTCTCATGACCCGAGCAATCGGAGTCAATCTGGAATGTTTTCCACCGGCACCCATTAACCATAATGCATTATGCAGGGATAGCCTTGTGCGGGCAGGTTTCTCGCTCATAACTGTCTGCTAAATAACGGTCGTTGAAGTCTGCTATCATTGTGTGAATACCTTAGAACAATGCAATAGCACTGAATGGAGATCTTTATTACTTCAATTGCACATTCATATCATCAAACTGTCAGTGCATTCAAGCATCTAAGTGCACGACAACAGAGCATCAATTTCTCTATTGCAGTCTTTTTTACACCTTTTTGTTTCAAGAATAGAATCACAAGTGTAAACGTGTGCAAAAAGTCATAGATGTCCCTATTATCTTTTGCCTGGCTGCTTCTTGTGGCTCCTGAATCTGATATGACTAACTTGTTCTCTTTTTTTTCTAAAGGCTCAACTGCTTTTTTTTTCTGTACCACGAGGCTTGTTGTTTTGCAAAAGTATATTTAAGGCCTCGGCATCACCGTGACTGTAGGAGCTGGATTAATGGCAGCAGAGCTGTGGGACTGAATCAGGTGAGTAATGGTACGGTATCCCATTCATTTATCAGATCCACAAGAGTCTTGACACGCAGGACTGAGGAGAGAGCAGCTCCCATGGTGCAACGCATGTAAATGTTCAGGTAAACAATGGCGTACTTTGCATAAATACAGCTCACCTGTCCGGCTCTAAAGGGAGGGATGGAAATAATGAATCAGAGCTGTGCTATTTCTCTTGTGTACTTGATGTAATATGTGAAAGAAAGAAAGAAAGAAAGAAAGAAAGAAAGAAAGAAAGAAAGAAAGAAAGAAAGAAAGAAAAGTCTAGTATCCAACAACATCAGCCCTTAAAATATATAAAAATGAAAATGTCATTTACTTCATGGCTTTCTGTCCCCTGTGGAACACAAAAGAGAAGTTTGGCAGAATGTTCATGTTGCTCTTTTCCATATAATGAAAGTGAATGGTGGCCAAGGGCTGCCGACTTCCAAAAACAACGTATAAAGTAAGGAACATGAGGCACAAACACTATATTCTAGGATTTCTGATGTCATACAAAGCTTTGTGTGAAGAAGTCATCTTTTTATGATACTGTTATAGTGTGTTTTGTTTAACAGTCTCTATTCCCTTTCACTGTGTGGAGAAGAGCAGCATGAAAACATGCACTAGTGAATTAGAAACACACTTAATTGTATTGAAAGTTAACCTATAGTGTATTCAAAATCTTAAAAGCTGTACTTGCTCATATATTTAATCTTACACTTAAAAAGTGTTATTTTTAATATGATCAAATTAAAAGTCAATTGAAATTATGATGTTTTTAATAATCTTTTGTCAAGCTTTAAAGAAATGTACACATGTATCTCAATAAATTAGAATGTTATGGGAAAGTTAATTTATTTCAGTAATTAAACTCAAATTATGAAACTTGTTTATTAAATAAATTCAACGCACACAGACTGAAGTAGTTTAAGTCTTTGGTTCTTTTCATTTCTATGATTTTGGCTTACAAGAAAAAGATCATAAATGTTGGAATGACATGAGGATGAACTGGTGAACTGTCTCTTTAAGAATATTCAGAATTGCAGGCTTTTCATAAACATTCACCCTATATAATGTGAATGTGTGAAGTTCTCAAGTGGTTGAATAATCATTAAGACACTGGAAACTGACTTTGATTGGCTGCGCTCTGATAAGCACACGAGACACACAGGCCTGCGAGCTTTATCATCACCAATCGCTTCAGATGTTAAATAATATCTTTGTTTTCTGTCTGGAGGACCCATTCGTTTGTCCTCGATGTTGTGATATGTTGTGAGTAAACAGCCCCAAAGTCTAGTTCTGCTTCCAGAACACGTACACGGGCACATATGAAAAAACGTTATCTTCAGATGTCCTATCACTGTTCTGAATCTCAGAAACCATATCCGGTCAACAAATGCTGCTCAATAAGAATAGACACCACTTTTAAACTCAATGTACTAAAATAACTCCGCATCACTGAAACATTTTCTATCTGTTATTTATTTATTTATTTGTTTGTTTGTTATTTATTGCACGTTCATAGAAATCTATTAAGCACATCTGTTCTTATTCTTATAAACACTTCATTCTTAAACGTCTTAATTGACTCCTTGTGCTTTGATGTATGCATTAATAGACAAGAAAGCCAAAGCCCACCTGCACATTACATCCATTAAAGGCTTAGCTTAATTGCAGATAGAAGCAGAATGAATATAAACTTGGAGGAATCAAGAGCACATTATCCAAAGTCACTCAGGCTCTACAGAATTAAACAAGTTGTTGTGAGATTTTGATTTAACTCGAGGGACGTGTGTGAAGTGTTACCTTTATGGCTTACTCGGCTGATGATGTTAGCTTACTGACGCGTCGCTAATGCATCAGAAAGTGACTAATGGTGGGTGTGGTGGGGAGGGAGATAGCGTTCGCAGCTAATCCATTTCTATTTCTAGATAGTTGATAGTTCATTAACTGGTCCAAGGATGTGTAGCTGCTCGCTGCTTTCATCCCCTCCAGAACCCTCCCTTGGAACGCCATCATTTCTCCGGAGCACTCGAGAAGAGAGCGATCGCGTGTTGAGCGCCACCACAACTTTGAAGGAATTAACAGATGGCGTTGTGCTGAGAAGGAGATTGCCAAGGTTAATGACACTGAAAAAACGTGCGAGATTGATGCATAATTACAATGCTGGATGGACTCAAAGATAGATTTGAAAGTCCTAGTTAAGTCGATCACATCTCAATGCTTGATCTGGAGAGCCTGCTATCTATATGTCAGGCGATGAGACGTAGACCGACCCCTGCTGTTGGGTCCAATTGAGACGCTATCCAGTCGAGGCAGGATCAAGCCTGAGCTGCTCTTACTGCTAATGTGTTTAACAAGCAGAACGGAGGGGAACGGCAGTGCTCCTGTATTTACACATCATCCACTGAGAAGACAATGATGAATTCATTGGTGCATTCGTAATCCCTTATTTTCCCTTATATGATGACCACAGGAGTAAAAATGTCTCATCTTACCCCATTAGTCAGCCTTTGGTGAACTGATCTCTTGTACTGATTCCAGTTTGCTTTGTTTGGTATGTTTATAGTGCAAACAGGAGACAAAAGACGCAGTCATGAAATGATTTATTCAATAAGTGGATCAATAAAAGCACTTCAAAATTCAGCTTATTGCATTTAATGTAAATTAATACATGTTCCTTTAATTGCATTTAGCATGCACTTGAGTGTCTGAAAAATTATATTCAGTTCACACTTGAGTGTATTATTTTAAAGTGTATTATTACTGTAATAAGTATTCTATTTATGTTCACCTTAGAATTAAAGTTTTAACTTGCTATTTTGAGCATTAATGCACTGCACTGAACATTTTTTATTATATACAAAATACATAAAATAATATATTTATATAAACTAAATTGGACTCTAAAATGACTAGAAAATCAAAAGCCACGTCTATTCAAGTTTTACTTTTTTGAAAGTTGATGTCTCAAAAAAATGATTCCTGTGAAATTTGTTTTAAAATATAAAAACAAAATGTTTTATTCAATCTCCAATCTATTTTGTCATAACATCATCATTATAAAAGTCCAAATATGCAACATTTCCAACATTTTGTGTTTTGTCAAGATTAGAAAAGATTAGACTAAAATAAATATAAAATAGCATAAAAAATGTGTCCATGTATGTTTTCCATGACATAGATGATGTATTTTCTCCATCCTCTCACTTTCTCATGGCGTCCTGAGTCTAAAGCTCCAGTGTTGTGCCCTCTTTCCTCCCCATCACTCACTCAGATATATTCTGGCTCTGTCTTTGTTTAATCCTTCTTCCCCTTCGATCAAAGCCCTTGTGCTTAAATATAGCCCCTGTCTCCGCGAGTGTTCACCAAGATGTATAATTGTTCTCTTTTGATTTATTCTTAAAGCTGGAGGATGTGGTGGAGAATGTGGTATTAAGTGAGCAACGTATCTTCCTCGTTCACTCTAAAGTGGTTCATTAATTAAGTGTCGTTTATTTGCATGTGCGTTCTTGTTGATTTAGCACCCAATTCTGATGGGTCTTGTATCTGTATCACATTTAAATAAATGTTCCTTGTTCAGTACAAATTAACACTTCTAGCATAATGTTAATTAACTCAAGAATTTAAGTTCGACTTAAAGCACAAATCTGGTTGCAGTGAGACAATAACATTAAAAGGTCAATCCGTGAATGTTAAAATACTCACAATTTAAGTGAATGTAACATGATTTGCATGTGAAAAATTACTTTCTAACCTTCTGTGTACAATTATATCCTCTTTTACAATTTTGTTGCCATGAAAACCACAGAAATTATATTAGCTTCTTGTAACAGACAGCCTTTAACTAATTGAAGTGCATTCGCATTTTAATATATATAT